>NC_089802.1:45445196-45610196 GCF_029633855.1 Hoplias malabaricus | reverse complement strand
TCTACAATTACAGACTGTAGTCCATCTGTTGCTTGGCATACATTGTTAGATCCCTTTCACGCTGTTCTTCGTTCTCAACGCTGCGGTGACACCAACATTGTTGTGATGTCTCAGTGTATGTTGTGTTTACATGAGTGGATCAGACACAGCAGTGCTGTGCGAGTTTGTAAAGCCCTCAGTGCCACTGCTGGTCTGAGAATCGCCCACCAATCAAAGATACCCAGCAAAAACATCCCGTGGTCAGAGTCCAGTGAACACAAACAGATGAGCTACCGTTTCTGACTTTTCATCTCTAAGGTGGAACAACATAGCAGGTGTGTTTACTAACGTGGACAGTTAGTGGACACAGTGTTTAAAAAACTCCAGCATCACTGCTGTGTCTGATCCACTCATATTCAGCTCCTCCAGTGCTGTATGTCCAAATAATAGGCACCTCTTATAATATGTCATAGGGTTAGTGTAAGTCTCCACAACACGAACGCAAATCAAAATAATTTGCCCACAACATATGGAAAGATGTGTGTGTGTGTGTGTGTGTGTGTGTTTCTATGCTTGTGTGTGTGCATGTGTGTGCATGTACTGATCGGTCCAATCATTCTGAGTGTCTACAGACCCTGCTGATGCTCTGCTGAGCTCTACATTTAGCTTATTAGTTTTAGTGAGGTGTCCAGTGTTGGGCCTGGCTGCCTCTACCATCCGATAAGTGCTCTGCCCCTGCCTCTCTGTGTCCTCAGCATGGCTAAACACTTTAGCTTCCCTCTGGGGACGTAAGGACACGAGAGTGACCACAGATCTACGTCTTCATTTTCTGGACTCGTAGAGACAATGAGAGAGAAGGGCGGGAGAGAGAAAGAGCAGAAGAGAGAGAGAGAGAGAGAGAGAGAGAGAGAGAGAGAGAGAAAAGCTGGGAGGTAGAACTGTGTTAAGTCGAGGTTTGTTTGTCAGTGTAATGCATTTTATTTCCAAAGTCTGTAATCTGCCATGAAAGAAAGTTTGGAGGGAATGACATTAGTAGAAATTTATAATCTCATAACGTTGCAAAGGTAACATTTCCACATGATGCTTGAGAAAGACATTTTGCATTAGCTATAAGTGTTTCAGGCTCTTTTTATGTCTGCCTCTAGGCCGTGTGCTAGTGGCTTTTTTTATTCCCCTGAAATTTTAATATGGATTCGGAATAGAAGTGATGCTTTGTAGTATCGGGAAGGATTTTTCTTTAGACATTTTCAAGGATGAATAAGATCAGAGCTGGGAATCTAATTTAGCTGCAATCCAATCTGAGATATCTATGGTTAATTTGATTGAATTCCAGAGAGTCCCATCCATTCGGTCTGTAATACAATTACAAATATCACGACCGCTATTTTCTGTGGCTCTCCGGGTTGGATTCGCAGAACACATTTGGAGACGTTGACTAAAAGGAAACCTCATCAATTGACGTGTCACTATTTTAACATCAGGGCGACACCAGATCTTTGTGGATGTTAATGTTCTTTCTAGAAAAAAGGCAAGGCAACATGACTGAGAGCAGCAGGTGAGCTGGAGTCACACGCCTTTCAGACACAGTGCGTCTGGAAACACAACACTCATGCAGCATTTTTTTTTAAACCTTCACTCAACGAATACTTTATTAGAACTCTACATTTAACTCTCACACTAACGGTTCTTTGAGGAATGCAATAAAAGCACACCTTTTGGTTCTCTAAAGTACAACATTTCCTCGAAAGATCTAAGGAAGCTTCACATGGTACAAAGCTATTGATGTCACTTTAAGAGCTCACGCCAGGAATTGTCATTATATGGATTTCAGCTTGTAAAACTAAAATGTATCTTTAAAGAACCATTCTTTAGAGAACAATGCATTGAAAAGTGTTAAAGAACCAATCATACGGGGTGCTTCAAAAATATAATTAAAATAGAGTTACTAAAAGTTGCTGTGTCAGTAAAACCTTTTCCTCAGATTCAAAAATGCCTCACTGAGAAACATTGAGTGCATTGAGGTGCTTCAGGGATCAAAAGATGTTCTTCGATGGCATTGTTTATGGAACCCATTTTGACTGAAAAAGAAAACATTTTGTGAGTGTGAAAATCATTTTAAAAGATTATGGAAATGGGGACAAATTATGAAGACATCATTATTCACGGCATGTGTACGTTAATTTGGGGGTTTGCAGCTCCTACCAACCCACAAACTGTAAACCAGACCTCCCAGTCAGTTGTTGTGGCTTTAAAACATGAGGTAATGTGTGTTGTTTTGCTGGATCTTACGTAGAGTGCAGAAAATGTAAAAGTGTACCGCCTCCTTGTCTGAGTATCTCCACTGCGGGACCTGTGTTTAAAGACAGTGTTAAACTGCAAAGACAATGTTAAACAGAGCCAAACCAACACAAGGAATGTGAAAAATATGAGCACTGATTAAATATGGCCGCACGGTGGTGCAGCAGGTAGGTGTGTTCTCTCTGTGTCCGCGTTGGTTTCCTCTGAGTGCTCCAGTTTGGATAAGCGGTTACAGACAATGAATGAATGAATGAATGAATATATCAAAAATGAGAAAGGAGAAAGAAGACAACTGAGTGAAAATGGCTAAAAATGAGAGCTTCTCTTTGCTCTTTACTCCTGGGCTCTCGCACTGAAAAGAGCTGTGGGCTCAAGCAAAAATCAGAAAAGTGGAATGTGGTAACTAAGCCAAAATTGCCAAAATATTAGTGGGAACAAACATTTCATTTCTACTTGTTTGAGCTCATTTAAATTCTCATTTAAAGGAACAGGTGCTGACATCAGTTGTTCTGAAGAGGGAGGTTTAGATAGGGGGAGAATGGTGCTGTGTTGTTTGATCCTTGTGGTATTTTGACCAAAGCATACTTTTAATAGACAGATTATTAAGACAATACTGCATTAACTTGTATTTAATAAGCATTGATCACATTATTAATTATGAATTTTTCTAGAGTTTCTTTAGAAAATTATCATTTGACATGTTCTTAAGGAAACCCAAATTACTTTTTTTTTCTACGGCATCAACCAAACACTTTTTACAAACAATGGATTTTTGTGAGCGTGCAGAATGTTCTTCACTCACATATTCTTTTCTGTAAAAAGAATTGTCCATGGTTCTACTGGGAACCAGCAGTGGTTCTTCTCAGGTAAGAGCTCTATCTGGCTGCTTTATCTGTAAGTGTATCTAAGTGTGGGATTCTTATTAAGCTGCACATTTTCACCTCTCTGGGCTTCTGCCTGGAAATAGCCTCTGAAATGTAGGAGTGTTAGAGGTAAAGGATGATTTTATGCTGGTAGCAGGTTCCCTTTCTCCATGGTTTTCCTGCTCTGCTGACCTTTCCTGTTTAATACTCCATGTTTGGTAAAGGTCAGGCTTGTTGTGGCTTCTCACTGTGGATTTTGATGCACAATTGAAAATGCCGAGAGAAGCGCAGTGATGTATAAATATTTCTCTGATGCTGTCACAAACACAGAAAGGCCAAATAATCATGATGAGATTTACGGTTTTCTATGAATGCGTCTCTGTTTCCCTCCTCTCCCTCAGAGGAATTCTGTTTGACCGTGATACCCGCTGCTTCAAACCCCCCCCCCCCCCAAAAAAGACAAAAGCAATTTATTATGCTTAAATATTTCACAGTGGATTGCATGAAATAACACTGCTGCCATTGTGTTAGCATCTCGTAAAGTCGCAGTGCATTTCAGTTGGCCCCGCAATGCTCACTGATGCCAGTTTTTAGTTTAAAGAGATAAAAGACCACCAATGCTGCAGTGCTGTGTGGGTACATCAAACAGAAAGCGATACATGAATATGATATCAGTTTGTTCCATTCAATATTACAGTATTCCATTCTCTTCAGGAAAGCTGTTTAGGATTTTTAAAGAAATCTGCACAAACATCTTTCCACACCTTCAAAGTTCAGTCGTGGAGCTTGGTTTTCATTTTCTGATTCCCACAATGCCAAGTGTTCAATTGGGGTGCTATTGACACTCCATTTTTCTGAGACCACCACCAGCCTCTGATGATTTGCAAATGCTTTTTTTCTTTTTTCTTTTAAGTCTGTTTCGTTTTCACCTTGTAAGGTCAAGGTGCATTTTGGTTCAGTAGATTCGTCAGTGTTGTGTGGGTGCACTTAACAGAAACTGACTAAGAAGACTCAGGAAATACAGTCACTAGAAATTGTGATTAATTTTTTTCAACATTGGTTTGTCTGTTCTCTGAGTTTATTACAGCAATCATTTTTCAGTTGATTATTTTTAGTTTTTAGAGAAATCTACAGCAATAATTTCACTCATAGAGATTCTAAGTAATCCCAGAAAATTCAGTGATGTTAAGGTCTAGGTTCTGGGGAAAACAGTCTATTGTTCAAAAAATATCAGCTGCTTATTTGATTGATTCGTTTTTTATCTCATTACATCTGAAGAGATATTAGCTCAGGAGGATTTTAAGAATGGCACAGATGCTGCAGTGCTGTGTGGGTAAAATATCGGAGACTAATGGAGACTGGGCGAGTTGCATGCTCTTATGCTGTGCTGCACATTGTGCATATGGTGCAACAACATTGATTCTCAGGCTATTCAGACATCAGCATACACCAGTGAGGTTTTTTTAGCTGCAAGCCAACAATGACAACTAGAATACCACTGAACAATATTTATAGCCTGTCCTTATAGCAAACCTCAAGTTTCTGCTGAGACTCTTGATGCTAAAAGTGTTGTGTTTACAGTAGGTCGGTGTTCATTTACTACAAACGTGAGCCATGTTTGTGTTATCATTCACAAACCCAGCGAACAACAGGTTATGACCACAGCTCGAGAACCTTTATTTTTCTGTTGCCATTCAGAGTATCAAAGCTTTATCATACAAAGTAAAGAAGGTAATGTGTTAGATGCAAAATTTATATAAACATTTTGTAAGTATCATATTGGTAAGATGTACTAAGTTGTGATAATTATGAAGCACATTAACAACAGAGACATGCACAGAAAATGTATTTATTCGAAAGGAAATTATTTATTATTTATTCGAAAGGAAATTGTACAGTTAGAGCAGTAAAAACATTGTCAGAGGTGATCAAAATTTATTACATTATATTACATTACATTATATTTCCAGTTGTTTAAAGAACTGAAAGCCTTTCATTAGAAGATCATTTTTAAAGTTACAAAGGCACTAACGGAGAGATTTTACAGTACTTTTACAAGTGATTTAAAACAATATTTTGGTTTAAAACTTATTGTTACATTCAGATATGACCAGTACAGTTATGGCATATAAAAGATGTGTATTCACTGGTGACTGTGTGTAGTAAACAGTGTATTTTTGTGCTTGATGTGTGACTCCTGGTTCCTGTAACTATCTCTGTGTGGAGAAATCACCATAAGAATTTCCTGTAAAGTGCACTATTTTTAAGTTTTAACAATTGCTTGAATTCCCCTTTCATTCCCCTTGGACTACTGAAAACAATTAGACATGTGTATGTTTGACATGAAGGGACTATTGTAGTTGAGATCATAGCAAAAAAACACTAATGTAACTTTTCACATGCTGACATCCCAAAGTTTACAATACACTTAATCAACAATGTGTGTGAGATTACAAACTAATTGTCAGCTATGTAAATGCCCTAAGCAACAAATTGGACATTGTGTTATACCCTTTAATGAGGACTACATGCTGAAACCTTAGACGAGTATGAACCCAGAATACTTTACACATAACATTTTACCTTGGATTTGGCCGTAGTGTTTCTGAAACAATGCAGGGCATACCATGATGTCATACATTGATATCGCATGACACAAGACTCTCTAGGATGTTATGTGTTTGTGTGTGTGTGTGCGTGTGTGTGTGTGTGTGTGTGTTTGTGTAGCTCTAATGATATGTTGTCAATAGACTAAATATTAATTACCTCCATGTGTCAATGACAATTGCATCTTTAAATCTGTAAATAATTGGTTAAAGGCTGTAAATGAAATGAAAATGATCTTTCGTAAACATTTATATTACAGTGAACTACAACTATACGTTTACACTGTGCAGAGCTTCTTGTGGAGGTCCCCAGTTTCATTGAATCTCTATGTGAGAAATAAAAATTACAAAATTACAATATATATATATATATACATATATATATATTAACAAATTTCATATGTAACAAATGTTATTATTTACCTGATTAAATCTGAAATTTGACTCTAGCATTATGTTTATAAACAGTGATACTGTGCTACTGCTTAGTATCGGGTTACCTGGCATTAACAATACCTCCCTTCATGTACAATTATTGTATTATTGTATTAAAAATGCATTAATTGATATGTTGTTGTTTTTTTTAAACACCATCTTAAAAATATAAACAAAAATACATCAAATATTTTTTATCTCTGTTCTATTTTCTGGAGAATTGATATTGTATAGAAATCATTAAATACCTGGTTTGACTCTTTTCAACTGTGTGCTTCTTGTTTAATTTTATTTATTAATAACATTGTGTCCTTCTAACAAACAAAATTCTTTAAATATATATTACCTCGCATTTTCCTGCATCTTTAATGATTGGTTGTGTTTATTCTTATCATAAAGATTCTTTTACAAGGAAAACCGCACATACTTTTACAAATAACTTGTTTTCAGGGATTGGCTCTGATGCTTTTGTTAACTCTAATCATCCCCACAAAGCTCATGATAATAATAATTAATATTCATTAATAAACAACATAAAGAGAATGAAAGGTGAGGAATTGCTCAGCAAGAGACACTTGTTTCTCACTTAGCACAAAAAACCACATGAACAAGTCTTTCTGGAAATATAACTTTGAACATACATACTTTTGCACTGTGTGTAAACCATACTGTCAGCCTTAGCCTTGAGGAATGCACATAGCACTGGGGACGAGCTCTGTCTCTGAACTTGTAACTTTACAAGAGATCAAATGTAATATTTTTTACAGTGTAAAAGTCAACTGCATTTTTTAATTCTTTTTTTTTTCTGACAGCAAAACTATGCTATTTCTATACTATATTATTGCTCCCAAGATATTTTCAATGAAACCTACACTGTAAAAACTTTTAACTTAAGTTAGTTACAGGACTGCCATATGGTTTTCTTTTTAATATAATAATAATATAATAATAAGTCACTAAGTGAACAAAGTTATATTCCATTGTTTATTTGGTGGATTTTGTCAGTTTGGATGCCTTCTCTCTGTAATGACTGGAAAATGATTGTAATGTACAGTGTTTATCACACACTGACAACACTGCATTGTACCATGGCTTTTGTGCACCTCTCGCTGTGCTTCTTTCTCACCACTCTTTCTTCTCAGCCCTGTCTTCTCTAGTCTAAACATGAGAGCTCTCTCTCTCTCTCTCTCTCTCTCTCTCTCTCTCTCTCTCTCTCTCTCTCTCTCTTTCTGTGTGTGTGTGTGTATTAAAGCACCTTGTCAAACCCTGCATGTTCCCCACAGAGCAGGCATTAATCAATTACAGCAGCCTTGTGAAGAGAAGAGAGAAAAGAAAAGATACATCAGACCTTACTTCTGCAATATGAAAAGTCAGCCTAAGTCGGTCAAAGGCAAGCCTTAATCCCTCTCTTCTCATCTCATCTCTCCCTCTCGCTGTCTCTTTATCTCCCTCTCTCCTCCTACCCCCCCCCTCTCTCTCTCTCCATCTGTGTGTATGTTACACAACTAAGAGAAATGGACTTACTGGTTAGGTGGTGATTTTCAGCAGCAGCTTGAAGAAGAGACTGAATATTTGAAGATATTAAAGAAGTAGAAAAACAGAGAGACAGACCGAGGGAAAGAGAGTTAGAGAGAGAGAGAGAGAGAGAGAGAGAGAGAGAGAGAGAGAGAGAGAGAGAGAGCGGGAGAGAGGGAGAGGAGAGGAGAAGAGAGGAGTGAAATACAGAGAATATGCCCATTCTACCCATCAGGGACTTTCACTTTCAGCCTCTCTGAATCAGGCAGCTCTTTCTCAGGTTGACAGAGTGGATTGTGAGAAAGTTGAGTGGATGAAAGGCGAATGTAAAACGGCAGAGAGCTCAACGATAACCAAACTGCTGATCTTAGTCATTTCACTGGCTCTGAGTCAAGGCTTTTGTTGGTGGAGGGGGGGAATTCAACTCTACGGCAAAAGTAGAGTGCACTCGTTTTGATTTTTAAATGTCAGAGTTATTACGAGTAAGCAAGCCTCTGCATTTATTATTCATAATGCAAACAGTGTGAGTGTTATTTAGAGGACGTGAGAGAGCAGGTTGAGACTGAGTGCACGTGATGATGATGAAGATGATGGATTTCAAAAGCATTTCAAATCAGTTTTACAAATGCGCCAAAAGTTGAAACAAATTTGAAAAGTATATCTACCTTGATGCTGGTGAGTTGATTTACAAATAATAATAATAATAATAATAATAATAATAACATAAAAAAAAAAATATATATATATATATATATTTTTTTTTTTTTCACAGAAACACTGCATTCAGTTCCTTAAAGTGCCAGTCTGGTCATCGATGAAATGCCTAAACACTAATTTCTCTTCAAAACAAGTGGCTTAGCTCTACTTCTACACTTTCCTCTTCTTACAGTATAAACAGATCTATGAATATGCAATTAGTCCCTGCGTAAATTTGCATTTCCCCTCCACTGTTCACCTGCTGCTTAAAAGCCCCTCCATGCAGCTTGACAGGATTGGTCCCTTAGGTTTGTGATGTGCATGTGCCACTGAAAAATATTTTTAATTCATCTGAGCAGTAAGCCACTGTGACCTTGAAGGAACTACATTAGTTTGAAGGTATGAAGTACTTTTTTAAGTTTCTGCAAATCTGAATTTATTAACTAATTTCAAGCTTTTGATATTATTTGTGATCATTGTTGTTTTTAAATCAAGTCCCACTCCGGGTGACTGTCTGAGTTTGGTGTGTTCTCCCTGTGTCTGCGTGGGTTTCCTCCGGGTGCTCCGGTTTCCTCCCACAGTCCAATAACACACGTTGGTAGGTGGATTGGTGACTCAAAAGTATCCGTGTGAGTGACTGTGTGTGTATGTGTTGCCCTGTGAAGGACTGTCGCCCCCTCCAGGGTGTGTTCCCGCCTTGCGCCCAATGATTCCAGGTAGGCTCTGGACCCACCGCGACCCTGAACTGGATAAGGGTTACAGATAATGAATGAAAAAGTATCCATAGGTGTGAGTGAATGGTGTGAGGTGTGAGTGTGTGTTGCCCTGCGAAGGATTGGTGCCCCCTTCAGGGTGTGTTCCTGCCTTGCGCTCAGTGCTCAGAGGTATGCTCTGACCACGACCCTGAACTGAATAAGCGCTTACAGACAATGAATGAATGAATAAACATTGCTTTATGTTGGGCAGTCAGCTTGGGTATGCTCATATGTGCCTGTGGATGCTAAGAAATTAATCTAGAAAGTGAAGTCATTTCATTTGATTGTTTGAGACTCAAAATCTATAAAATTTTGTATAGCAACAATACATTTTTCAAATGGTGAGTTCTAGACTTTTATTTTAGAAATTTCACAGGTTCGGTGTGTTTTTGCTTTTTGGGAGCCACAAAAGTAAAAATAAATAAATAAATAAATAATGTATTAAAAATGTAAAACACTTAGTTAACCTCTAAGTAAATATAAACCTTCATGTTTACAGACACAAACTTAAGAATTGGAAGCAAAATCATTTAAGTAATAAGTAATATATGTTTTAATAATTTAATAAACAACATTAAATTATGTTGAGCTCGAGAACCAGAGTGGATTAATCTACTTATGAGAGTGTTGAAAATGATGGTTTATTTGTTTACATTTAATTATAATATAGCACAAAAACAGCTAAAATGAACACTGACTTTGTCTTTCTCATTATGAGCAATAATCTTATTCTGACTATGTTTAGGATGGTCTCACTGCTGATGTTGTCTGGATCTGTAGTGTAGTGTGATACAGAAAACTCTTGCTTTGGAAGGGCTTGCTGATTTTCCCACAGCATTTATGTTATTATTTGGACTTCTTTATGCACTCAACATTGATCAAACTAAAGCATTTCAAATATTTAAACAAATGTTTTGCAGTCTTTCATTGTACTGTTAATAAATATTTAAATATATCTGTGTCTTTATTTCAGCGTTTTAGATTAATGCAACTTTCAGTTTATTTGTTTACTGCTGTTGCTAACAAACACTTTTGAGGTTGGCAGTCTGACTTAAAATGATTTAGTAACTAATTTCAGAGCAACATGAAGTTAAGAGTCAGCTTTCCTTGATAAATCAAGTTCGGCCTACTTAAAATATCAGGTTACGATCACCTATTGAAAGAAAATTTGTTGTGG
The DNA here is from genome assembly GCF_029633855.1 of Hoplias malabaricus. Taxonomy (NCBI): domain Eukaryota; kingdom Metazoa; phylum Chordata; class Actinopteri; order Characiformes; family Erythrinidae; genus Hoplias; species Hoplias malabaricus. The sequence continues at coordinate 45,599,872 of NC_089802.1, read as the reverse complement.
TGACAGCAATATAAGTTTAACTAACCTTGAAAAAACTCTTATGCCAATAAGTTACTTAATTATAATTTTTTTAAGTTAATTATTTTACAAAGCAAACCAAAGCTGATAATACAGCAGCATTAAAGTAGAATTAGATGCATATAAAAATGTGAGAACAGAAATTATGCTTTGTATTGCACCAATTACAGCTAAAATTATGAAGTGCCCCTAGTTGCAGGGAATATTATAAAAAAAAGGTGTGGGCAACACAGGTGCACTTTATTAATAGCATTTTGAATGCAGAGTTACCATGATGAGATCCTGAAGCCTATTATTGTGCCATTCAAGAGGAGTGGACCAACATACAACAGGCCACAATCAACAACCGAACCAACTTTATGTGAAGGAGATGTGTTGCCCTGCGTGAGGCAAATGATGGTCACACCAGATACAGACTGGTTTTCTGAACTCTCCCAACCCCCACCCCCTCAGGGATCCCCCAGTACAGTAAAAGTAAACTGCACATTTTAGAGTGGCCTTTTATTGTGGCCAGTCTAAGGCACACCTGTGCGATAATCATGGTGTCTAATCCATGTCTTGATATGCCACACCTGTGAGGTGGATGGATTATCTCGGCAAAGAAAGTGCTCACTAACACAGATTTAGGCAATGTGTACATTGAAAAAGTCTTATACCAGCTTGTAAAAAATGGGAGCAAATACGTTTATATTTTTGTTCATATACAACAGGGTTTTCATCGCGTAACTGTGCAAAGAACAAGGCTTGAAGAACCCTTGAAAGAACACTTTCTTACAGTGTACAGTACAGAAACAAACGTGCTGCCAATGGTATACGTTGTAATAATCACACACAGATGTGCTAAGATACTGTATGCAGTAATTATTTGTTAAAGAGATGTGTCCTCATAGTTAAGAGTATCGAGCGGTCTGTTTCTGTACAACAGAGACATGTAAATGTGAACATTCTCTGTATTACATTAAACGCTGTGACACAGCTCTCATTACTGAGTGGAACAACAAAATGTACAGAATGTAGGCGTTTGAAAGCTGCATCAGTAAGCTATTTTTTTTTTTTGGCCTGAAACAGGGCTTCGTTTTCTCATTGGTAGAAGCCAGTAGGCAGAAACGAGGAAGATGAGATCAGAAAGGAATCGACCCTCACAATAAACTCAAAGCTGTGCTCCACTTGGCTGAAAGAAGCCCACCAGCTATTTCACCCAATCAAGTTCACCACAGACATCTAGCAATCTCAGCAGCACAAAGTAGCACAGTTCCTGAAGGCAGCAGCAGAGTCCAGGCTGTTTACCTTTCCTCACGTAGGAATATTTTATAGAGCCAGGTCAGTTGCCGACACCAACCACACATGTTTAGCAGAAATGGGAAGGGTTCTGCTGAGGTGGAAGACTGGTGTTAACAAGGTGCTTTCCGGCCCACGATAAAAACCTACTCATTCCCAGAGTCTCAGTCCAGTCTCGTACCATGTGTGAATCTGCTAGAGGCTCTGGATTCTGAGATAAGTCAAAAACTTTTCAGAGCAGGAGTATGTTTCATCACACTCACATCAAAACCTCCAAATCTCCAAACCTCCTCTCTCTGAACAGACCATTATATAGACACAGGGGGAGAAAACATAGCCTCCTTATGAATCCTGGATTCAATATAGTGCAATATACTTTATAATGTCTGACAAAAAGCCCTTATAATTCCTAACAAATAATGATAATTACATGTCTAACACGTCATCAAACCAAAGTGTGTAATGCATTTTAATGTGTAAATAATAAACAATACCAGCATTATTTCAAACTCATTATTTCAAGGTTCAAATGCATTAAAATATTTGAAAAATTTTAAAATGGAGTTTGTGATCACAATTGAATATCACAGAATAATATTATTTTTTAAAAAGATACTCTAAACTATTTGTGGTATTATTCATGAGATGGCATATTAATATTTTTGTGGTAAATTATTTTGAAATTACTATATTTACCAATGGTTACAAAATCTGTCGCATCAAGGTGGAGGCCTAAGAATGCTTTGTTCTGTACATAAAACGACACCGTAAAAAAACTGCTGTAATGTTTGAGGTTTTTGATGTTGAGGTTGAGGTTTTAATCTGATGCTGACAATTCTGTCTTCTCCAATTTCACTTCACACTATGCATCATAACAAGCTCAAACTTCTTACTGGCAGTTTTATATGCACTGTGTGCACATGAGCCCAATTCATCAACTGACCCCGTGTAGTTTCCAGAAAGCTGAGGTGTGAAGATTACATTCAGTATTTGTGAAGGTTTTGACCATTTTCCGATGATCTGTGTGCTACGCTGCTTCTGGGAAATGCTGGGGAAATCCATCAAATCAATGTGGTAAAGATTCAACCAAGGGTTAAATAAGCATCAATATAAAACTCAGCTGTGTCATATACTCTCTGCCAGTACATTTAACAACATTTCATTCAAAGTTATTTTGGACAATATTTGTTGATCTGTGTGTCAAACAGTTTTGATCCAAATACAAACAGAAGCAGGATTTTTTAAATATTTGTAAAAAAAAATTCAAATGATGAGTGGTTTGCTTTTGACAATGAGGAAACGTGCTAATAACAATAGTATCAGACTGTCGGTTATCTTCTGTAATTACTCAGAGGAAGAAGAAAACAAGGAGGTTTAATCAACAGTTGGATACCTTTTGTGATAACAGCTAACATATAGGCCAGAATGTTTTTCTTTTTTTGTTTTTGCTCTTGTTTTGTTTTTTGTTTTTTTGAGATACATAGTTAATTTTTGAATGTTTAAACTAATTACAATAATATTCCATATAGATTTACTCATTTTGAGCTAAAAGTATATTTTAAGTTTCTACATACAATGTTACACAGCAAATCAGCACTATTAGTGTAATAATTAAACACTCAATGTTAACACTAATAGTGTTGATTTAACAATGGAGAATTTGCTGTGTGTCCTAAACATTCATTTAAATCACTTGAATAATTCTATGGACATGAAAACTATGAATATTTTTTTAAAGGATCATAGTGTAAAGCAATAACAGTAAATTCTGACTGACATCCCTAAAATTCAGCATCTATTCCGTGTGTTGGTTCTCAAATTCACTTTATTTGAAAGCTACCTTAATCGGGGCTCAATAGGGGCTTAGCATTGAATAACACACTTAAAAAGCAATTATAAGAGCATTTATAAGAGCTGTATGTGATACAAGTTGATTTAAGTTGTTTTATGAAGTAAATGAACTTATATTGACAGAAGGATTCAATGTACTTTTTTACATGTAGAGCAGTGTTTGTAACAGTATTATAAATATAACATAACATTTTTACATTATATATATATATATATATATATATATATATATATATATATATATATATATATATATATATATATATATGCACACTTACATTCATGTTTGGCTCCACCCACTCATGATGAGGTTATAGGGACTGTTTCAGCCTGCATTGCTATTTGAAATAAAAGCAATAAAGAGCAGCTTACTAGAACAGAGGTCATTTACACGTCAATTTGGAAAGTAGACTGTTTTATGAAAATGAATTAAAATGATCCTTGATCTTAGTTATACACTGCTCTTTGTCGACGATGAGTTCTCCTTTTCAGTCTTGGTTCCTCTCAACGTTTCCTTCTCTTGCACTTGGGGAGTTTTTTATTGCCAGCGTTTCTGCTGTGACTGTCACTTCAAGCTAGGACCCAGAATTCCGTAAAGCTGCAAAAAAATAAAGCTTCAAAGAAAAATTTAAATACAGTAAAAATAGATAATATGGGCCCCTTAAAATCTATCCTCCTTGTGCAGTGATCATCCAGATATTTGTTATTTATTTATTATTGGAACTTGAGAATCATTTGTATGAGATTAAGTTGAAATCAAAGCTCCTGGTTTTAGCAGACATCTTAAACAGCATGAACGCCTTGAGAAGCTTTTCGATATTGATTTTGATTATGTATTTTGTACAAAAGGGTCTGAATCAGTCAAGGGTGAAACTGTTGTATAAACCATGGCCTTCTGGCTATTGAACCAGAGAGGTATTAGTAGAGTTGGATTGTGAGAGGTGTGTAAGCTAGATCTTTGATTCCAGGTGGGGAAATAAATATCTGATGAATAATAATCCTTCTAAACCTCCTTTACCTTCTGTTTTCGGGTTGAGGGGGCTTCTGCAGTTCTCTACTGGACCTACTGGAAACAATCTGCTGACAGAGAGCATTTTTATGTTTTGGCCTTGGGAGAATTCTTTCCAGTTCCATGCAATATATACCACCAATCAAAAGTTTGTGCACACAGGCTTGAAGGCAGTGTTTTTATGATGATCCTATGCTGATTCCTGATATATCGCCGGTCCCACTGCTGGGGGTCTTTGCTTTTATTTTTGTTCTTTTCAGGTATATGAGAAACTATACCTAAATGAAAAAATTATTAATGGAAGCAGGGAGCCAGCCCCTATCCCTCGGTGTGATCTAAGCTCATACAGGTGTCTGTTGGGTAATGGAGACTTACTGAAGGTTGTAGTGTACCGTACATGAAACAACTGCTGCAATGTCTTAGGTGCTTGGTCTTGAGGTTTTGATCCGATGTTATACTTCTCCAAGCGTGTTGAGCTGTTTAGTGTTTCTGGGCACAGGGATGCACTGTGATGGTTTGGTGCACTGGTGTAACTATACCATAATAAGCATAGTGTTAAATCACACATACTTGTGTTCTCTCCTGGAATCTGGCATTAACTAATATGAGAATTATACTGTTGCAAGAAATTCATATCCACAGAACATCTGAACCATTTTGAGTTATCTTTCGTTCGTTAACACCTTTGTCATTCGAAAAGACTTGGATGAGTCAAGATACAATTTTCTGGTGTTTGTCATGGAGAGATTCCACCTAATCTACATATTTCAGTTGATGTCAGAAACAAGTAAAGGCTGGTTTTATGTAAACGCTTTAGGTGCCATCCATACATAATAATTACATACTGTGCACAGCTAAAGGCTTGTAGACACCTACTCATCCACTATTTCTTTTGAAATCAAGCTTTGCAGTAGGGAGCTTGTTCAGTTCTGACAAGAATATAGACGAGGTATTAGAACATTGCTGTGAGGATTTGAAGGCACTCTGACATTATGGTATTAATGCGGTCAGGTACTGGTTTTGGAGCATTAGCTTTGGATTAAAAATGCCACTCCCATATGTACTGTCCACAGCTAGCTCCGTACTGGGGGCTCTATAGCCATCTAGCTCAGGCTAGGCACAAGCATGGTGACCATAGGCCTGTGTGTGGCTGTTTCAGACTTCCTGTTGTACTTATCAGGGAGCTTCTATTGAGATGTTGTGTGAAAATAAACATCTGTATCCACAATGGGTGGATATTCATAATCAATTGAAGCCTTATAGTAAGGGGTGTTCCAATGTGTGCAGGCTATACTACTTTAGTATAAACCTCTGCTTGGTAAAGTATGTTCATTAATGTGGGGTCAAACAGAAAAAGTAAAAGATCAAAGAAGAGTTTAATCACGTTAAAGCGAGTAGGAGGTGTAATTACTCATGATGGCTGCTTGCTGCCCTTGTGACCCATGTGATCTCCTGTTGCTCTGAAGGATGGAATCATTGAACATTAGCTATATATTAAATAAATAATAAAATTAAAAAACAAGGGTTGTAATAAAAATGAAATTAAATGAAATGTGCAATTACTGGTCATTTAACCCACCCTTGGCAGTAAACACACACGCACACACTAGGGCACTAGGGGCAGTGAAAACACACCCAAAGCAGTGGACAGCCATCCCCAGCGCCTGGGGTTGCAGTTGGAGGTTAGGCAGCTCAAGGGCACTTCAGCTATGGATTGAGGGCGGAGGACTGTGCTATTCCTTTCGCTCCCACCGCCCCCAATATTTCTTCTAGTTGTGGGGATCAAACCAGCGAGATGACATGAATCTTCACATATGTTTCAATCTTCTTACCAAGCAACGTTTTTTCGCTCTGCAATAACACTGCAGAGGACTTAAGACTTCAGCTTTTCTTCAGCGATTTCCATAGATTCAAGCAGTGTTTGGGCATTAAAGTGTGAAGCAGGTGAATGGAAAAAAAGCAGCTGAGAATTCTGAAAGAAAGGAATAGCTTGACAAAAAATCAAATGTACACGACTTTCCACTCACCCCAGATGCAGTCGATCAGCCTAGACAGGTTTGGAAAAGTTACTGTCTTGAGTGTAGAACTAGATTTGTAAAGCTTTGTTGCTAACTAACACTGGCAGTTTACTGTCATCCAAAACGCCTTCATAAATTAGTGCTTATGTATTTGTATAAACATGTTTTTAAAAGTAAAGTCTTAGCTAAACTACATTATTGTCTGCATGAGGCTAGGTATAATTATGCCTTTCATAAGAGGCTGCAGTTCAGGGGAGCATTGTCGCCTTTTGTGGATTGATATAAATTGTGTAAAAAGGTGATTCCAGGTGATCCACGATTTTTGTAGTTGTTTTTTAGTTCCCATTCTATTCTGTCTTAGTTAAGGGCTTGGATGCACTTTGAGTGAGCTGAGGGATGTTTCTGGGCATGTATTGACAAAGGCTATTTGTGTGACTTTTGACTTCCAGGGTTTGTTCATTTAAAAAGTCATTGAAGTGACAAGTATTTTAACAAAATGTGCTCTCAGTGGGGAATTTTGTGAAACGTCTCTAGTGAACTCTCCTAGATTTATGTTGTTGCACAGGTGAGTCGTTTTATGCAGCATCTTGCTCCTGGAGGAAATTTGTTTCATTTCACAGTATACTGTACACACTGTATATGGTTCAAATGATGACACATATTGATAATATGCAATGTCAGTCGTCCCTGTGATGGCAATCTGCTTTGGAAGGCTGATTTTAGAGCTGCTAAATCTAGGACCATGTGAATGTAACCACAATCTATTAAATTATACTGAACCCATATCTGCCTCTACATCACTAAAACATCTTTATGCACAGACAAATCTAGAAGGACGCATATAAACAAATAATGACGGGTGGGTGCCAACGTAAACAACCAACTTAAAGGTGGACTTATCAAAAACTATTAAATCAGAATTTACCACCTGTGGAGAAATCACAGCAAGGATGCCACATTATGTTGAGCCACACAAGCAGATTGAATGGCCATGATTGGTGGGTGAATCTGCCGTGTGGGTGGGCTCGCTATGCACAAATCCCATGACCGAGGTATACACTGTATATGTTAGGATAAGTACAGGGGAGTGTGTAAATTTTCCGGAACATGTCTTTATCCCTTCCTTATTTCTTCAGAATTCCTGGCAGACGGAAAAACACATCTGATACTGAAATGAAAGGAGGGATTCGTTGGAATGTGGAATGATGTGAAGGCACAATATAACGCATTCGTATTGGTTTTTTTCCCTGAATTTATTTTTCCTTTTTCTCTACTTTGGGCAAAAGCAGTACTCCATGTAAATCCAGTTCACCCAGGTCAATCATAAACAATTGTGAAACACATCTAAGAAGGATGAGTTATAATGAGTGTAGTGTGGAGAGCGGATGCTTTAGTTCAGCGAGGCGACTCGTGACGAAGGCTCAAGTTGACAGGCTCAGTTCGGATAAACCAGGAGTTCACTGATGCCCTCATCATTCTGACGTTAAATAACACTTGCGTAACCTCTTCTTATTTATCTGCTGTTGCTTGTGATGGACAAACATGGCGAAGGGTACACACTCATGGTCCGAGCTAATACACTCGCAGGGGAACACGCGCTGAATCTGTGATATATTTAACAAGCACTAATGTGGAGAACTGTGAAGTAAACTGAGAGAGAGAGAGAGAGAGAGAGAGAGAGAGAGAGAGAGAGAGAGAGAGAGAGAATAACTGAATTCATTTAAAATGTGAAAACAAAAAAAACGTGGGGGGTAGAGGAGAGAGGGGAATAGAGAAAGGGAGAGAGAAACAGACAAGGAGATAAAAACAATAGAGTGAATGAAAGAGAAAGAAGGAGATTTGAAGAGATAAACAGAAAGAGGAAAGAATGAGAAGAGAGAGCGAGAGAGAGAGAGAGAGAGAGAGAGAGAAACTGATATAGAGCAAATAGAGAGGGTGGGGTGACAGATAAAAGCATAGGGAAATGTAAGTAAAACTAGAGTGTAAAGTGAGAGAGAGAGGAGGGGGTGAGAGATAAAGAAAGAAGCACAGAGAAACATAAGTAAAACTAAAGTGTAAAGTGAGAGAAGAGAGAGAAAGAGAGAGAGAGAGAGAAAGAGAGAGAGAGAGAATAACTGAATTCATTTTAAATGTGAAAACAGAAAAAAAACGTGGGGGAGTAGAGGAAGGGAGAGAGAGAAACAGACAAGGAGGAAAAACAATAGAGTGAATGAAAGATAAAGTAGGAGATTTGAAGAGATAAACAGAAGCAAGACAGAATGAGAAGAGAGAGAGAGAGAGAAACTGATATAGAGCAAATAGAGAGAGGGGGGATGAGACATAAAAGCATAGAGAAATGTAAGTAAAACTAGAGTGTAGAGAGAGAGAGAGAGAGAGAGAGAGAGAGAGAGAAAGAAAGAGAGAATTTGTGAGAACAACTGCATTCAACAACAAAAAAAAGTTTAATTCTTGGGGAAAGTTGGAGTGTCCTTTAATGTGGTCCGTTTCCTTTCATTGACACTATAAAAGCAGGCGCTTCATTTGTTCTTTTAATTGGCTAAGTGCTGGGGTGATTACAGCCGACTAAATCCGGGCTGTAATTGGTTTCTGTTGGTTTGTGCATAGCAGCCAATCAATTGTGGTAAATAAAAGTCATATTTTGTGTTGGGTTGCCAGATTTGATTCTTTTTTTTTGTTGTTGTTGTTTAACACAGGGGGATGCAGAGATGGGCGGCAACATACATTCCAATCCCATGATGCCATAGCAACCCACAGCTTGTTAAATGCGTTAACGCGCACAAACATGCAACATCTAAAACATGCAGGCACATACATGCATTATAACACACACACACTCTAAGCTGTTGCTTCAGTAGATTTTCACCACAGGCCCATGGAGTACCCCATCTGTGACTTTTATTAAACAGGTTCCCACCCAAGGACCCCATCCCACACACACACACAAACACACACACACACACACTGCATGCTGCATAGTAAGCAGCTTGATGCGCACACTGTCCTGGAGAGAATACAAGTGTCCCACTGTGATGACAATGACAGCTCACTCTTGCACACACACACACACACACACACACACACATACACATACAGAGCGTACACATAAACAAACACAAAGTACACAAAGACAAACAGAGACTGATGCATACTGCTACAGTGAGGAGACATACAGGGATGTGCATACAGTATACAGAGTATAGAGTACTGTGCATGAATAAGTTCACATTCAAAACAGTACACAACTCTTACGAATTATTGTCCAAATCTCAGCTTCCAAACTGTCGGGGGGTCTGAAAGGATGTGTAGATTTCAAGTCACAATTATAGAGAAATCTAAAAAAAGGTCTGCCACAGGATACAGATGTGTTCTCAGGACAATGGGCTGACCACCACAGAAAACAGAGACCTTAGCAAAAGTAAATGTGGTTTGGATTAATATAATTGCACACACACAGACAAGTGCCCTGGGACAGTGAGAACACACACGCAGAGCAGCAGGAAGCCATACCAACGCCCGGGGAGCATTTCAACATAATATGCCTCCCTCAGGTGCACCTCAACCATACGGTGTGGGTGGGGGGACCTGCAATCTTTGGTTCCCAAGCTACGCTCCTCTAACAATTAGGCCATATGTGCTGCTTAAATCATTAATTAAATAATTCATTGTCTGTAACCGCAACCCGGAATCACTGAGCGCAAGGCAGGAGCACACCTTGGACGGGGCACCAGTCCTTCACAGGGTGACACACACTCAAACATTCACTCACACATACAGACACTTTTGAATCACCAAAGCACCTACCAATGTGTGTTTTCGGACTGTGGGAGGAACCAGAGCGCCTGAAGGAAACCCATGCAGACACAGGGAAAACACACCACAATCTTCACATACAGTCACCCAGAGCAGGACTTGAACCCACAACCTCCAGGTCCCTGGATCTGTGTGACTGGGACACTACCTGCTGTGCCACTGTGTCGTGATTAAATCATAAGTAGAAAATGCCCCAGCTCCTACGGCTGAACTTTGGAGGTGTGGAATAATACCCCAAAGGCTTTCTTTGAAAACCAGTCTCCTGAGACCACATTCTAAAAATGATGGTCTTGGTGTCCTGAGGTATCAGTGTTTCAGATGTGATGACTGGGCAAAACAAGCTGTTAAACATGTTGCTTTTACCTACCATTAATAGATGGATATCTCTTTGTTTTATTACATTTTTTATTTATAGTTTACATTTTTAAATGATAAATTACACCAAACTGAGATAATGTAAAAATAAACAAAAACAAAAGTAATTACAAAACTTTCCACATACATATACATGGTGCTCACCCACTTCCCTCCCACCGTGGCAACCATTCCCAGTGGCTAGTTCATCACAGAGGTGCAACAGAACAACAATATAATAATAACAATAATAATAATACAGTGTTTAATACATTTTCTCAGCATATTCCCAATCATTTAAAGTATTACACATTAGCACCATGAATACGGGCAGTTGAAGTCCCAGGCTCTTTCCAGGCTCTTAGTCTACAGGAAATTTAGAGAGTTTTTCAGCACATGGCTCGTAGTTTTATAGATGGATGTCTCTGATGTTTATCCTGTAAGAGCACATAAGACTCCAGACTACGACTAAAGCAGGTGAAAAGTACGACTGGCTCAATTATTCACTTTCCACGCAGTCCATCAGCGAGGCTTGTGTGGCTTACAAATATGTCTTCTTTAGGGTGAATCCCATACATCATACATGATCAGAACAGAAAAGCAGTGCTCTGTTTCCAGTCTGCAGTGATATCAGAGAAGTGCTGCTGGACTGTAACATAATATGCTTTCACAAGCATTCGACAATCCTACTTTATCATACACTCCCAACACTCTGTGATATGAAGCTGAATTCACAGGGTCTAGAATGTAGTTGCTTCACCACTTAAGGTGGAACTGGAGATTTACTAACTAACTACTGAGACATCAGCATACTGCTAACAATATTTTGCATATGTTTTGAAGTAATGGGACATAATTTGCGAAGATTATGAAGATTTACTGCTGGATCATTTCATACAAAGTGTAGTGCTATTATATTACAAGGGATCTTTGGTCTAAAACTTTTGGCCAAAGACAGACAACTTGTAGCCTGTTATACATTAGAAATCCCAGCTCTGCAATAAGGGGGCCGCGTACTTGTGATGTAAAATCCTGGTCTTAGGAACACTGCGAATCCAAAGCATCAGTTTGGGCTGCACAGTGGCACTGTGGGTTTTGGGGTCCTGGGTTCGGTCCTCACCTCAGGTCACTGTAAGGTGTTATGTGCTCTCCCTGTCTCTGTGTGGGTTTCCTCTGGGTGCTCTGCTTTCCTCCCATGATCCAAAGACACATTATGGTAGGTGGATGGGTTTGTAAAAGAGTCCACAGTTTTAGTGCTGTTCTTGCATTTGTACTGTTCTCAGGATTGTAGCACTGTTCTCGAGTTTGTAGTTCTGTTGTCCCTTTGTTGTTTACACATATCCTGTTTACATCATGGTTACATCCAGTTGCCGTTTACAGCACTAATACACTTTAAACACTTTACAGTGTCTCTCTCCCTCAGCCCCTCCCTCCCCCCGTACTTATGGTTTTGTATTGTCTTGTATTGCATTGTATTGTATTGTATGGATATTGTTTTGTATTTTCTTAGCCATGTCTTTTGCACTTTAATGCGTGTGCACTGTTTTATGTTGCACTAGATTTGTACTAGTTGAACTTTAATGTTGTGTATTGTTTTATGTAGCACCTTGGTCCTGGAGGAACGCTATTTCGTTTCACTGTGTACTGTAAACACTGTATACTGCTGAAATGACAATAAACTTCTTGAACTTGAACTTGTTTCTTTCTTAGGTTTGTAGTACAGATCTCGTGTTTGTAGTTCTGTACTTGGGTTTATAGTTCTATTCTGGGGTTTGTAGTTCTGTACTCGTGTTTGTAGTTCTGCTCTCCCTTTGTAGTACTGTTCTCAGGTTTGTAGTTCCGTTCTCTAGTTTTTAGTTATGTTCTCGGGTTTGTAGTACTGTTCTGGGGTTTGTAGTTCTGTTCTCAGGTTTGTAGTACAGATCTCATATTTGTAGTTCTGTACTTGGGTTTATAGTTTTGTTCTGGGGTTTGTAGTTCCATTCTCGGGTTTTTAGTGCTGCTCTCGGGTTTGTAGTGCTGTTCTCGGGTTTGTAGTGCTGTTCTCGGGTTTGTAGTTCCGTTCTCCGGTTTTTAGTGCTGCTCTCGGGTTTGTAGTTCTGTTCTCGGGTTTGTAGTGCTGTTCTCGGGTTTGTAGTTCTGTTCTCGGGTTTGTAGTGCTGTTCTCGGGTTTGTAGTTCTGTTCTCGGGTTTGTAGTGCTGTTCTCGGGTTTGTAGTGCTGCTCTCGGGTTTGTAGTTCCGTTCTCCGGTTTTTAGTGCTGCTCTCGGGTTTGTAGTGCTGTTCTCGGGTTTGTAGTGCTGTTCTCGGGTTTGTAGTTCCGTTCTCCGGTTTTTAGTGCTGCTCTCGGGTTTGTAGTTCTGTTCTCGGGTTTGTAGTGCTGTTCTCGGGTTTGTAGTTCCGATCTCGGGTTTGTAGTTCTGTTCTCGGGTTTGTAGTTCCGTTCTCGGGTTTGTAGTTCCGTTCTTTGGTTTGTAGTTCTCTACTCGGGTTTGTAGTTCCGTTCTCTGGTTTGTGGTGCTGTTCTTCATTTGTAGCACTGTTCTACAGTGAATTGTTTGCATTCTCCCTTAATGCTGTTGTTTATTCAGCTTTTGTTTGCTTTGTAAATATGTGATATGACTCAGTGATCCAATGCAGTCTTCTCTAATATCTGATGTGTGTTAAGCGTAATGCTGATGCACCATCCATATGGATGCCACCCATTGGTGGTGTTTGTGGTGGCTCCCTAATGTTCTGATGTTCCAAAGCATTATACATAGACAGCTTCACAAGGTATTATTCAATACCCTGCTATCAGTATGAAACACCTGTTGCTGTAGAACTGTCAGTAACTGCATTACTCCTAGAGAAGACTGTGGTTCGATTCCCTAAACAGATAGGCACACTGTTATGTACCGGTGAATCTTTGGGTGAGACTTCAAGTGCTACATTAGAAGACCACTATAACATGATTAAACTGTAAGTGCCGCTGGTTAAGATTTTCTCAAATGCTAAGGTAAATGTTAAGGTAAAATAAATAATATATAGGTATTAAAGAATATGATTTCCACACAGTTCTTGACTTACAATTTTACATTCCGCACATTTTATTTGCAGCAGAAGTCGGTGAAGGATACTGAGAGAAAGTGAAATGGAGTGGTCTTTGACTTGTATTATAAGAATGGTTCTAGTCTCTTCTCTAAGCACAAGAAACTGTGAAGTTAAGTTGACAAAAGATGGAGTATTCCTTCAACATTCCTGCTCATTTCATGTGTATTACAGGCTTTTAACAGCACTGTTTAACACTTACGTGCCTTTATTTCTACTCACACTACACATCTCAGTCAAACCCTGCTTCCTTTAAACTGCTCCAGGTCTGTATTCTCACCATTCTGCAGTGACTGGGAGTTACAGTCGTTTGCACACAAATCTCTGTTGGGGGGTTTCGCTGAGATAGGTGTTTCGGACCCTGCTCACCCCTCTCTGACCCCTTCACTTCCCCTCAGTGGACGTCGGCCTTGGATTCTCGTCTCGTTATCTGCTCTACTCTACACGTGTTTCAGTAGCGGTTGAAGGTAGTGGTCAAACGGCTTGATGCCTCTCTCCTCGCCCCCTCCTCCCTCCTGCCCTTCATCTCTCCCAACGGCAGGGGTCGCCTGGCATTTCACAGGGAAGAGAAAACGGGCTTCAATTCTCCCGCTCCAGGACAAAGCAGAGAGAGAGAGAGAGAGAGAGAATGAATTAGGGGGGCAACTGGACAACCGGAGCAGCTCCATGCCAAACAAAGTGCGTTAGCATCTAGCAGCACGCGCGCGGATCTTGGTTGTTTTGGAAAAAAAAAGACCCCCATAAAGCTAGAAAGGCGCGCGCTGTGCAGAGTTGTAGCTCATTGGCGTTTTCTGCAAACAAACCTGAACTTTAAGCGCGAGCTTTGCAATATTTACAATAATTATCAGAGTGAAACATCCCCTGGCATCAGTGCACGAGCCGTGCTTTCTTCTGCTGTTTTCTATCGCTGAAGTACAAAAAAACCGCGAACGGATGTGAGGAAAGTGCTTGGAGAGAGAGAGAGAGAGAGAGAGAGAGAGAGAGAGGGAGAGACTCAACCCCCTTTTTCTGTCTGTTTCTTTTTGTTTGGGTTAACAATAGAGCGAGTGAGGGAGTGCAGGGAGAGAGCGCGCGTGTGTGTGAGTGAGAGAGAGAGAGAGAGAGAGAGAGAGAGAGAGAGAGAGAGACTCGCGCACGCTGAACCTGTGTTCATGCCTTCAGTGTAGCGGAGCGGGCGATGGATGTGAGATTTTATCCGGCACCTCCTTCCAGCGTGGGCTCCTGCACGCTGCCTACCGACTCCAGCCTCGCCTCTCTGGACTATTACCACTGCAACAAGGTAAAAAACCAAACAACCATCCCCTCCAGGACCCCCAGAACACCCCCACCCCTCGCTCGCACACTTCTGCTCCAGTGCACCTTACTTTCTGCGTTTTCCTCTGTGTTCTTTGCTTTGTTGGTCTCTCTCTCTCTCTTATTTTTCTTTCTTTCTCTTTTTTAATAAGAAAACATCCGCAAAACACGGGCTGCGTCCTACACCGTGCGAGCAGAGGGTGCACTTTTCCTCGGAGCGCATTCGTTAACGTTAGTGTTGCGTGTACAGCACTGAGGGCTGAAACAGAGCTTTTTATGCGGTTTAAGCTCGCGCCTGTACTTGTTTGCATGTGTGCGCGCTCTCGCTCTCTCTCTCTCTCTCTCTCTCTCTGTCTCTCTCTCTCTCTGTCTCTCTCTACACTTGCCGCGCCGGCGCTTAATTAATTAGTCAATTAATTCATTAATTAGCTACGCGTTCTAGCTCAGCGCGCGGGAAGACTGAACGACGGCGGCGGCAAAGAGCAGCGAGCGAACAAACGGCACGCGTGCAAACTTGGTGCGTCGGCGGATGCGTGGCGCGAGTCTTGGAGAGGCAGGAATGCTCGGTTAGAAGTTGCACGCGAGGCGAGTAGCGCACGAGCTGGGTCTGACACCCGAAGATTGCTGCTGCTGTTGTTGTTATTGTTGTTGTTTAGTTTAGTTTTCGCTGCATACGCTAACCTTATTTAAATGCAGATTAGTTTCTCGCGCCGCTGTGACGTAGTGGCGTGTGCACGTGTTTTTTTTTTTTTTTTTGAGGAGTCCGGCAGACTCCTTCATTAGCGCTGGATGACCAGTCCTGGGCTAATTATTTACTAAAGCTACTCAGCCGCTGCAAAATTAGCGCAAAGTAGCGTGCTGAAGTAAGTCCTCGCGACTGTCTGTGCAGCGCGTGCATGTGGCCGTGCATCGGCTCACACTGCGATTGCAATGCACTTTTCCCAGTGCGATGCATTTCACTTATGCATTCTAACAAAATGCACACTCCAGGGAGTCCTGAGGACCGGCATTGTGGTCAGTTTAAGATTCAAGAGGCGAGCGTCATCTCGGACCTGTTCGCGCGTGCAGTATCCCATCAACCGGCAACAGACAGAGGAGCTGTAAGTGTGAGGGAAAGTGGCCACAGGCTCCTTAACCCGGGCAGGCGCACAGCTGGAAGTAACGGAGCTGCTGTCTTTAGATGCGTTTATGCCGCCAAATGAGTTCATGCTGGAGATAAAACGCCGTGAACGCGCACTTGCGCGCTCTTTCAGCCCTTGACGGACCTTGCTTAGAGTTCACTTTCTGTGTGCGTGAAATCTGAACCCGGTTCTGCTGGGATACAAAGAGGTCTTGCGTCTGTCATTAAGCCTCTGCTGAACCCTGGGGATCTGGGATCTTTAACTAAGTGCTGGAACTCTTTCCTTGTAACAGATGATAACTGCTTAATACTTAATACAAGTAACTACTTAATTGCAGAGCTGAAACAGGACTCTACACTCTGACTAATGATGGCATTAAAATGCCACCCATATCTGTAGTAGGACTTGAGAGAAGTGTGTCTGGGAACATGCTGTCCTCTTGGTCTCTGGTGTGTCGGTGTAGTACGTGTTCGTTAATGTTCAGAGCATCTATGAACAAAACCCTGCCCATGCAATATATCCACGCACCTGTCATTGAGCCTCAAATGAATCCATGAGATCTTTTACCTAAGAGCTGGAACAGTCCAAACAGCACTCTACACTTGCACTCGAATTACACCCACATTTGTAGTAGAACTTGAGTCTGAAACATGTTATCTGCTGTGCTTCTCCTGTGTAGTTTTTATACATGTTATATTCTGGGTATACAGCACCTGAAAACGCAATCCCACCCATGCAATATACGTATGTATTAATGAAGTTCTGAATGTATCGCAGCACATTCAATATGAATCACAGTGGAAAAAACAAACACTGGTAAAGTAACATTTTTCACGCCGATTTCTTAAGCTTTGCTTTTAGCAGTTCTCCTGAGATACAAGGAGGTTGACTGCCGTTAAGCCTCGACTGTGTACTTAGGATCATTAAGTGCTGCAAGTGTTTATTCGTAAAAACTAGTAACCACTTAATTGCGGAGCTGCAACAGGAGCCTGTGCCGTCTGTCTAACCTTCACATTAAAATTCCACTCATATTTGCAGTAGGCTATGAGCGAGAAATGTGTGCGCAACCATGCTGTCCTCTACGACTCTCATGTATACACTTAATGCATATTCATTAATGAACACTGCATCTGTGAACAGAAACACATAATCTATCCAATGCAATATATGTATATGTAACAAATAGCATAACAACACTATAGTGCGCTTATTTTACTTTTTTATTTTCATTTGCTTGACTCTTATTTGAGTAGTATTCAAGAATTTAGGAAATGGAAAATCTGCATTTTCTACCCTCTTATAAAAGGTCTGTCAAATGTCAGTTAATAAGCTGGATTGTTCGTAGATGAATATGTCTTCCACCCACATTCTGAGCACAGTGGACTTTGCAGAACAAAAACTGTGACAGGGGTAATGCGCCACAGCGTGTCTGATTTAAAAATATGCAGATAGTATGCTGTTATTTTAAGTGAATCACTGCTTCCATAGTTTATCATGGCTCGAGGAGAGTGGAGAGTAGTGGTCATAGCTAAGAGTCGGTGTAGCCGCATTCAGTCTGGTGCCTGATTCATGCATTGAGCATTTGTTCAGAATCGCTTCCATAAAGTGCTTACATTTAGACTTCCCTGAGCAGAGCGACAAATAAAATTGCATACTCCAGATGGAATGCAAGATAAAGGCAATCAGTAATAGAAAATGGCTGCTAACGCCATGTGCCTGGGCTATAAGCGAAGTAATATAGGGTACTAAATAGACGGAAAGCCTTGATGTATGAAAGTCATTGCCTTTCCCTCCTGCCTGCGGCATTGCTCTTAAACTTCTCCAGCTCCTCTATAAGTAACTCATAATTTGGTGATGTGTGTTTATAGAAGTGTGTCGTGGAGTTTAGCTCGTGGCTTGGAACATATGGAAAAGATCAGTCGGCGAGCCAAGTGGAGTACAGTATGCTGACTCCTTATGCCCAAAAAGTAAGCTTATGTGAGTGGACATTATGCAACAAATTTGAAGGGAAATGTCTGCTCTCCTGACCACAATGGCCCTTTATGCAGCCCTATGTTAATAATGCAAACATTCAGACCTGATTATGAGGCCATGCAGCCTATAGAAGGCCAGCGACCATAAATGTAATTAGAGCTAATGTCGAGATGTGTGCTGGTGTTTTGCGGTGTTCCATGAACCGGAAATGGTTCTAAAAACTAGGCCAACTATGATAGGTGGCTCTCATTTCCTGTTGCAAACACGCTAAATTGCTAGCTGCTACGTCCCTACTGCTGCAATCGTATGTTTACTCATGGTGGAAATGCACAGAATGTACAGGAAACCCAGCACTAGAAGCAGGGAAGTAGAATTCCCCTTTCAAACAGAGAATCACAGAGTCTCTCATGTGGTGTTAGCTCACCTGAAGCTGGTAGATGTAGGAGAGCCAATATGGCGGCCCAATGACACACATTGCTTGTTGCTATGGGAACTTCAAAATACTTGCCAAGAGCAGGTTGTATGTGAATGGAGGGGAGTGGCAAAGCCTCAGTCATCAAACAAAAGAATGTAGGCTTCCATTTTGTAATTCTTTGGTGTAGTCATTAATCTATATGGGCTATATTTCCATTCGACATAAAAAAAAGAAATACAACACTTTAGAATATGCTGTATGTAGCCTATGGACTATAATGGACACAGCAGTATGGAAATATTCCACTTGCATCATGTAAAAATACTTCTTCACTGTATTTCCAGCTGTATTTGGACAGGGCTACCTTCTTTTAAGCGAGGCTTATACTACCAAAATTTTCTTAATGAGGAAGCAATGAAAAGGCAGGATGCCAGGTGGTTAAAAATACAGTCAAGTGAGATTTTGTTGGCTTATCATTAGTCTGGTGACATTCATTCTAAGAGAGTATGACACATACAGCCTCAACCACTGTGGCAACATCAGTGCACAACTTACATTGAGTTATGACGACAACATGGGAAAGTGCTGCCTTTTGGAAATGGGAGTCAATCAGTTGTCTCCTAGTGAATAGTGTAATATATATTTCTAACTAATAACTTTACAGGAGAAGGACAAAAGATTCTTAACTTTCATTGGAAGTCAGTGTAAAAAGATTTTTCTGTGTGTCGGTTTTGTCGTTTTGGAGCATTTCTATTGGTCCATTCGTCATGAAATTTGCAGTTTGAAGGACAGCTACTTTGTTTAAATGATGTTTTAAACTAAAAATAAACCAAAACTGAGGTGTATGTTTATATATATATATATAAACACATATTACATATATGTAATATATATTTTTAAAAATATATATTACATATATACAATGGTATTAATTGAATGTTTCTTATACCACACTGCTCTAAATGCTACAGTCTAAAGGTCTACAGTCAGTGTTTCTTGTTCATGTGTCCAGTGTAGTCTCAGAAACCTATACTGTAGCAGAATGTATCATGATAATCATATAAATCATGATATTATCCTGCCTTATTTCCTACTGTGGTTAACTAAAAAGCTGTCACTGATGCATAAGGCAAGTGAGAAGTTAAGAACATTAGCCCAGAAGCTGCAGAATGCTTTCTTTCATATGCCTCTGAGCTCAAGTTCATTTTCTGTAGAGTTGTTAGTCATACTCATACTTTTTTATATTTTGCCTAATCTCTCTCTCTCTTTCTCTCTCTCTCACCCGTCCCCCTCCTCCCTCCCTCTTTCTGTCATGAGTGGGTGTATTGTTTGTTAAGCATACTCTCTATGCATTCCTCCGGTAAAGGCCATTTCTTCATAAATACATGTTTTGTCCAGAGAATATTTGCTGAATGCATTATGACTTGTGCATAGCCTCAGGCCCATTCGCTTCATTAAAAAATGAAGTTGGGTAGGTTATGAGAGGCTGGCCCACTTTCCCTCCCCCTTTCTAACCTTATTGTAAAGTATTGACATGCATTACAGTGCAAAGACTCGAATGAATACGGACAAACTAAGCTGGAATACATTCACTTCTAAGCAGGTAAACATTGTACAAAGATATGTCAGATATAGACTGGTGTTCTTTTATTTTTAAGATATACAGTAAACAATCAATCCTTAGACTTATTGAACAAGATAAAAGAAAAGAGTATCATATGCAAAATAGCAGATTTTCTTATTTAATGTTGTATATAAATAATGAAATTAACCAATTATCCACTACCAGACTCTGCATAAACACATCTGTTTAATTGTTAAAATGGAATTTAAAGAGCATATGAGCCAGATTCTGAAGTCAGCATGAACTTGCACCAAAGTTTTAGCCCCATTTTCAATCTGAATCAAAGATTGGTGAGAGTGGGTGGGATGGCTTGCTATGTGTTACATACCTGATGACTGTACAAGAGCTTGATTCATTTAAGTTGTGTTTGTGGCTCCATTAGCAAGCTCATCAGGGTATTCAGAACATGCAAAGTCCTTCTCTCTCTTTCTCTTTCACTCTCTCTCTCTCTCTCTTTCTCTCTCTCTTTCTCTCTCTCTCTCTCTCTCTCTCTTTCTCTCTCTCTCTCTCTCTCTCTCTCTCTCTCTCTCTCTCTCTCTCTCTCTCTCTCTAGCTTTTACTCGGCCGCTTAAACCAACTAAAAATAACTCCCAGGCAGTGCAATTACTGGAAATGGGTTGCAGAGTGGCGAATCTAGCAGAGGCTTAAATAAGGCATAAAAACAGAATCAATACTGTGCAGAAAAAAATACATACAAAAAAGTGCACAAAGTGAAAAAGATAATAATGGCAAACATGTATGTTATATTAGTAGCATGCTGCAGGGGTAGGTGATATAGCAAAACTATGACTATCATAATTCATAATAGACAAATGCACAGCATGCATCACTGTTTATTTTTCTGTTTTTTTTATTTAATCTATTTTAGTTTGAACAGAGACAGAAGCATAGCATTTAAAAACATAGTGTCAGCAACAATGAATAATTTTTATGCAGTGTTTTGGATTCTAAACTGCACTGAATCTATTTCAACAGTTCTGCTTATGATGAGACACAGTTAATTACTGTTCCACCGGTACTGATATTAACAGTGTGATAACAATAGCCTATCCTCATGGTCTGTAATGTCATTTATCAGGAGAATGATAATGACCATCATATTGCTCATCCCTTGTTTGTGGATTGGTATAGATTTTTTACAGACTGGGTGCACATGGGTAATCTCTATGCTGCTGCTACTGTAAGTGTGTGTGTGTATGTGCACAATGTATTCAAATTGCTAATACACCCTGAGGCAAGATCTATGGAGCATATGATTCGATAGGAATAAGCCTCAGGTGTACAATTGTAACACTGATTTAACACTGGTGTTCAGTGAGCACTTGTGCATGTGCACACACACACTCAAAAACACAGTCTGTTATCTAAATTCAGATAATCAGTAGCTTGGTATAATCTGGCTTTTCTTGACCACAATGACATATTTCACTCTTGTTGCCAAGAACAAGTCCTTATCCATTTATGCTCACCTTCACAGCTACTAAACAGTTGTTGTTATATAGTTGTATAGTGAAAAGTGGTTCTTCCTACTTGCCAAATCATTTCCCCTCAGCACTCTCTTGTTTACGGTCAATATGGCCTCTTCTTTTAAGTTTTTTTTTCTCACATGACTCAACCATTGTGGAGATATGCAACACATTGTAGGCCAAAGCGCTGTGGCTTGCACACAGCAGAGGTAATTAGGTGGAAAGAGGCAGTCTTGGCCTATAACTGACTGAGTGAGCGAGTGAGTTTTAGGCGGCATTGGGCCGTTCATTCATTCTGCTGACTGAAGGGATCCATGTTGCAGTGGTGCCACACTCTCATCAGGCAAAGAGCTAAGCCATGCATATCATAAAGCAAGGAATGCACCACTGGATGAAAATGGTGGGGGAGGGGGAGGGTGGAATGAAAAGATCAGCTCGGGTATGAATATTTATGAGTCTGAAATGACGGCCATCAAAGTTCTCTGTGCATTGTGTGAAAATGATTTGGCCAAGCCTCGAGAACATTGGTTGAAATGCTAAAAATGCCTGTAAAAATCTTTCTCTTGGACCAAATTACATGTTGTCACTTATTTTGCCGTGACGAAATTATAGCTTTCAAAGAACAAATATATATATATATACACACACATATATATATGTCATATATGACACATGTAAAAAAGTTGTAAGCCACTCTCTGTCGTGCTGCTGTTAAGGTGGAAATGTGAAATGTTATGATGTATACTCCTGTGGATGGTGAGACCTTTCTAACGAAGTGCACTCTGTACGCTGCATGAGTCAGAGGCGTGCAGCGGTGTGTGTTACTCCAGTCTCACACCAGTTTGATGGTGTGTGTGATGTGGGGGCCTGTACAGACCTTTTGGCTCATGGAAACCCAAAGTGTCCACAGCATCGATCTCTCATGGCCCTCTGTGGACGCCTGACTAATATATTAATTCCTGGCCCACTTTTTTTTCAAATTGAAAGCCCTGTCTGATGCATTGATCAGTCAGAAATGCATGATTAACAAAAGCAAAAATAGCACACAGCACATCCATTCATACTTGGGAGACTCTCGCATGCATATATTCACACACACACACACACACACACACACACACACACACACACACACACAGAGAGAGAGAGAGAGAGAGAGAGAGAGTTAGAACTAGAGGACGAGAGGGAGAGAGATCAAATTACTAAATGGGTGTTTTGTTTTTATAAATGAAAAAAGACTTATCACATGCTCTTAAGGAAAATTAAATTTGATATTTCAGTAAACATTTCTAGAAATTTTCAGATGACTAGAAAACATTAAGCAAGTTTTTTTTTTTTTTTTTTTTTTTTTTTTTTAGCAAAAGACAACCTGAAGTTGTTTTTTTTTTCAGTTAGAAACTATAATTTGTCTAGGTGTGCTCAGACAATATATATATGTGTGTGTGTGTGTATGAAATGTAGCTTCTGCTTCTTGATGCCTTGAATTGTCAGTGGCAGTGGGGGAGCTAGCGTAGCAGTGTGCTAATTGGCCTTGGCAGAAAGATGGAGTTGGAGCTCTTGTGAGGGGGTCGAGGCTCTGAATGGCCGCTGGCTGGACGCTGAATAGCCGGCTGATTCACTAATGCTCACTGTAAATAATAATGATGCCTGTCCATGGGGAAAAGAGTGCTATGGACTTCTGTTGAAGCTCGTTGAAATAGCTGAGGTAAAAAGAAAAGGCTTTTTATTTTGTCTGTAGTGATGCCAGAGCCTGCTGAGAGGATCTCATAGCTCGTGATGGACGCTAGGATTTCCAGGGGCTACTGCACCAAAACACAGTTCTGTATTGAAGACAGGTTCTGTTGTTTGAGTTATAGGGGTTTGGAAATTATTGCATAGATTGACTGTCAGAAAGATCCTGTGTGTTTCATGTTATGGCCTTAATTGCCATGGTTTCTGATAGAGTGGGCATTGTGATAAGGGGTGGGTGATATGACAGAAAATGTCATATCACAATGATCAATACGTATCAAAACCACTGCACTTTTCTGCACTGACCTAAATGCAATGAAGCAGGGCTAATGTTAGTTTAATATTAAGAGATGCATTTGCTCTGTGGTCTTTAAGACCTTATACTATTATACATATATTGAATGCTCAGGGAAGCATATCATTGCTCTTAGAACAATGGGGAACAGGAGAAGGTAAAACATACACTCAGTGGAGGTTAAAGCAACACTTATTTACCCTAAATAGTTTTGGATCATTTTTTATTGGTCTGTTCATCATTGACTCAATATTACCAACAGCTAGTGCTGTCAAATTATGTCAGAATATGAAAATAAGGTTTTGATCGATATTGTTCATCATAACCCAAGTTATCACAGTATAGAAAAAACATCATCCAATCACACGCCTCTGGTTAGTGATGTCATAATGGGAATGGACAGTGCAGGAAAGCAGCATTTATTTTAAGGGCAAAATTGCATTACTGCATATAGACATTAATGGGATGCTTGAGAGCGCTTCACTTTTAATTACAGTCATTGGAGCTAAACGTATGTCCTCTGACTGAGATTGAAGATGACCTCAAAATGAACTACTGAAAGCAACCCAAAGAAGCCATATTAATTCATATCCCCTTCAGCACTTAGGGCACTTTGATCAGGATCAGTCAGGCCTTGATGTGGGCCTGCATTTCCTACCCATCCCCGTCAGAGCAGCGGTGGTGCGCCGTCGTGCTGTAACACCCCCCCACCCCCCACCCCCGCTTCAGGATGTGGTAGAGGGTTCGGCGCTAGCTCGACACCCCCCCCCCCAAACTACCCTTCCCCCATAAATACGCATCATATTTCTCCTGCTCCTCATTATATCAGTGGGGGGAGGGTTAACCTCAGTGGCTGAAGGGAGTGGATTTTTCTGGGGTGCATTATTTTTCAAGGGTCTGTAATGTCAATCAGCGAGGTGGAAACCCAAGAAGAAAGAATGGTGGGTTATGGGTGGAGCTGGGGGAATGGCAAACTTTTTTCCTTTTTTTATTTTTGGGCCAGACTGTAATGTCAATCAGCAGAGTGGAGACCCAAAAAAAATGAGCCGTACCTCCAGATGTGGCCGCACTCTGACTGTCACTTGAAAGACAGAGGTTTATTGTTCTAGTGCACCCGCCGTGGTTCAGAATTCAGAACCCATAAACTGCTGACTGATGCCCCTCTCTATAGACGTACGAAAGCCAAACAAGACCTTAACAGTTTCACGTCAACCCCTTGAGAAAATCACGCGCAAAAAAATAACAAGATAAAAGAACTAGTTTCTGTTTTCCATTATTTTTGTGTGTGTAAGCTCGGTATATGAGCTGTGATAAAGCAGTAGATGAATGACGCTGTTATGGCTGTTTCAAAATGGCGCCAAACTTGTAAGAAAAGGCCTTTTTTTTTATATGTATTCACTTCCGTTCCAGGCAGAACCATTGTTTTATACTCACCACTGGAGTATGGCGTCTTGTGTAAGTTTGAAATAGGAAATATCTTTTTGTGGCAGCAGAGCCTCAACCAAAAAGGATGGCATCTCACAGTTAGCACAGTTTCTTTGTCACCCACGTGTATGTGGTTTTCAGTATTGCACTTTCTGGTCAGGAAGTGTTTTAACCCCTGTGCAAATGTGAGTGTGTCAGTCTGTCTCTGTCTGTGCATATGTATGTGTGTGTGTGTTTTTTTTTATATATGTGTGTGTGTGTGTGCGTGCCTATGTATGTTTGTGCACACTCAAAGCTTGATAATGAGAACAATTAGAGGTATGAAGACTTATGTGAATCTGCTCTCTGCTACAACATGCCTTTTTTCATATATTTTTCATTGCTTGTTTATATATTAGCCGGATGCTTTCAAACCGCTTGCCTCTGAGTTGCTACACAAACGCACCTGGATGTGATTGAAATCAAACCGCCGCTGTTTATTTGGGACTGATGACTACACTGACTCTGTTTTGCTTTATGTCATATATCTCCAAATCAGATTTTCACTTTGCCTCATTGGTTTTACATTGCCTCACATGTAGTGCACTCTATATCTGTACAATGTGGTCATCTTGATGGAGGTAAAATTCTGAGGGCTGCATCAGTCAGCTGTTATATAATGACATGCAAAAAAGATAGAGATCACAAATAAAAAATATTATCTGTAGGTAAATGTGAAAGTGGTGTTTAAATGAAAAAATGTACCATGCTCACTGATTCAGCAACATCGGTTTTGTAATGTAGGAATCAGCAGAGCAATAATAAGCCGTTTTCAATTAAAAATGTGCCTATTTGTTGACCAAATGAACCAAATGAAAAAAAAAAAAAACATTTATTGAAGTTTCATATTGTGTATTTTGCATTTTCATGTTAATTATCAACCGCGACCCTGAAATGGATTTAGCGGCAAAGAAAATGATGATGATGATGATGATGATGATGATGATGTTAATTATCATGTTAAGTATTGTTAAATATATATGCATTTATGAGTGAGTTATATTTGCAGCACTGATTTTAAATAACAGTATATATTGTTAAAATCATTCAAATTGAATATGTGAGATTGTAGAATCAAAATAATCAACCAACACTTTTTTGTATATATATGATGTAATTTTTGACAAGGCAACAAAAACCTAAAAATGAAATCACCACAACAACTCAAAATGTTCACATATTATTATCAATGACAGGAAAAGAAACAAAATAATTCATGCCATTTTTTCATCATCTGCAGACATTAGCTGCTTTAGCGTTCTTAACAGCTACACTGACAACTGTCAGTTTTTTGGGTTTTTTTGGCCAATGCTATTAGCCTTAAAGCTCACACTGAGTGGGCCAAGTGAACACATGAAATAAGCTGGAACATTTCCAGTGCTGTCTATCAGCCAAATAGGCAGCAAAAATAAAATGATTTGCTGTTTGTGTGACAGACTGGTATTTTAAATTCAGTCAAAAACAAAAATTAACAAACAGCTCTAAAATTAAGAGGTAATGTCCTATTTTTTACTTTTTTTTTTCAGTGAATCATGCAGTTTCATGCCATAAGATTAGAGTGCAGCAGAAGCAGTAACATTATAGTATTATATATAATAAGTATAAGCTAGTATTGTTTGAAGCAAGCATTGTTAGGACTGTTGTTTGAAGCAAAAAAAAAAAAAAATCTGCTGATTCTGAACCCTAATAACTGTCTTTTACAAGTACATATTGGGTGAAATATCAGTAGATCTATGGGTGGAGCTCCTAAGCTGAAGTAATGTATAAATAAGGGAATGATGACATTAAATTGCAAATTATAATCTTAGCAAGAGTAAAATGCATAAGGCAGTGGTGGGTTGGTGGTGGGTTTGATCCCAGAGTGGTCACCAGGGATGTTGACTTAACGCTAAAGGCTTTTTTAAAGGCCTCTTTTGATTGGCTGGTGTTGTGGCCATTTTATTCTTGCAACCCTCCAGTTGCTCTGGTGGTAGTGTAACATGGCCACAGGGCTTTTCCACTACAGACCCAGTGCTTAGTGGTTAAGTGGTTACAAATTTAAATATGCAAAGCTTTAAAAAGATGGTCTGAAGACAGGTAATGAGTGTAATCTTATTTTGAGTTAATATTTTGTGATTATCCCTGTGCAAACAATGTATTATCATTAATGTTGGCTTCCAGTAAAACCTACTGGCGCTCCCTTGCTTTTACCATCATACGCTCAGCTTGTTTGTCTTCCCTGCAAATGACTGGTGTTCTCACTGTTGTGCTGCTCTGATGAGGGACTTTTTAAAGGAAGCGTTACATAAATACAATGAAACTGCTTGCCTTATTTTTAGCCCACCCGCTTCAGTTTAGACCTTTCTCATCTGTGGCTTTTTCAGAGAGCCCTGCAAACTTGTAGTTCAAGCTTTTGAACTCGGCTCGCTCAGAAATCTTTGTTCAGCGCGCGAGCAGGCATTTAGGATTATTTTTTTTAAAGGGCAACATCTTGTTTTTTTATACTGCATTTTGCTGGTATTTATTTATTAATTTATTTATTTTTTCCACCAGCATCCTTTCTCCATTCTCTTGAAAACTTTAAACATGAACAGTTTAAACTGCATAAACCTCTACATCAGAACCCAAACCTTTGTAACCTCTTTGCCTTTTTGTGTAATGTAACTTTTTTTGACCATAGATGAAAAAAATGATAGAGATGCGAGAAATAAATTCAAAACAACAACAACAAAAAATGAAGTTATATTTATATTTTAGTCACGTTGGCTGTAGTTTACTGCACTGTTATATATTTATTTTAATGCCTACATTATCTTTTGGGAAAGGAATTTCTGTGCACTGTAAAAACGCACCTGCTGCACAAATAACATTACATGCTTTTAACTGAGATTGCAGTGCACTTTGACTTTGCTCATGTAAATCATATCCTGAGTAAAATGGGTCTAGTTAAATTAAAATTATGATATAATATACAAGATATATATGATGTATAATATGCTGCCAGATGAGATGTTTTTAATTAAAAAGTCAAAGTAGAAGCATCCCTTTGTAGTTGTATGAATAAAATATGTCTTTTTAAATTATGCTAATAGGCACTGCTCATTGAAAACCAGAAAAATATATTTTTAATATGTTAGAAATAACAGTGGAAAGAGGTATTTAATGAAAGCTGAAAGTATGATGTTTGCTCATTCTTAATACCAGAATGCGTGTTTTGCTAGCAATGGCGGGCATTTAGCCTTGGGTTTAAGTTCAAAAGATTCTTGGATCATTAAAGGCAAATCAAAAACAAAAAATCATGTTGAGATTTTCATGGCATCAGCACTAGTTTGTGTTTTTCTTGAACCTTGAAGTGGTTTAGTGTAAGTCGTTTGTATCCCATAGCGTTAGCATGAAATACTTGCGTGTAGCATTAGCATGAAGTAATGGCTGACTTTGATGTAGCTTTATGTGAGGGGGTTATTTTGGTAGCCTGCCGTGGCCGCTTAACATAACAGAAAGTAGCTCAACAGTGTGAAATAGACTCTCATCACCCTCTTTTTATCAGGAAATGAAATGTTGAAGAGAGGAAAGAGAGCCTAGAGTAACAGAAAGAAAAGAGGGAGAGACAATTTCATGGAGGTTTGAGTGCCTGCAATGTGGAAAAAAGTTTGACATGGCCTGGAAGTTGCTGATATTGTATCTGTGGTGATTATCAGAACATTTGGAACAAGTGTTTGTGACATGAGAAAGCTGTTCTTATACTTACCTCAGAAACCTGACCTGAGACAGGAGCTAACACTTCAGCTAACTGGCCATCAGCTGCAGAGTTTGCAAGGTTAGCTGAACTGTGACCAACCAGTGGGTCCCAGTGGGGTTTGAGGTACAGGTAGTGCTCCAGCTGGAGCTGAAGTCTTTCTTCTACTAATAATATCCACATTTATGTCATGTGGAAGTTGAGTAGACTTACATTTATATTTCTGTCATTTATGAGGCGCTATGTATACAGAATACAGATGTATTGCCAAATTATTGTTATTGGTAGCCTATAGCTTTGTTAAAAGCTGTTCAGCACAACTGCACATTCCAAGTGTTCTCATCAAATTGTGGCATTTCTCAAAAGGCTATGTAGATTCCATAGGCTAAGTAAAGTGGATATGGGATAAATAAACACAGCGAGAGAGAGAGGTATGTATTGGAGGGGAGGAATGCAGAGGCTGGCTTTATTGAGAAAAGGAGAGAGAGAGAGAGAGAGAGAGCAAGAACGAGAGCAGGGTTGGGCAAACACAGGCAGTTGTCTTAGCTTCCTATGGCATGTCCTGAGCAAACAGTGGCAGAGTTGGCTGGCTTTAAGCCCAGCTTAGGATAGCTCTGGGGCCTCCAGGAGGAGCTACCCTCAGGGCCCTGAAACAAACACACACACACACACACACACGCGCATGCATGCATACAGTACACATACACACAAATGCTCCTGTAATCTCACATACATACTTTCTTCTAATGTGTTGTATGTCTCATAACAGCTTTTTTTTATACTCTTAAAAAAGAGGTGCCAGAAGGGTCCATATATGACTCTTTATTTCCACAGATCCCTAGAAAGGATCCACTTTGTCACTCTATGTATGTTCTTTTGCCCTGGAATTCACTTGTAACATTTTTGTGGTTTTATGCCCCAGAAGAAGTCATAATGAATTTTTTTTGACAATTTTGACCTCTCTTTGTCCCTGAAGAAAACAGGCTGTTTTTGTTACTTTATTTAAATCTGAGGAGACTATTTAAAGTTTTTCCACACAGTATAAAAACAGTGTTTTTTTTTTCTTTTTAATAAGTGCCTTTGGCATGTGCAATGAATAATAAAATCCCATCTGTTAAAGTTTGTTTTAACTGTGTATATTTTATTTTCAGGAATTCACAATGATATTATAATTATATCTGTTTCAGCAGATATTTGCTTAAAACTTTGGACAGATGTTTTTTCAAGCTGATACTTGCTGGTATTTATTATACTTGGGGAAAAACAGATCTTGGTGGATTACTTTGCTAAATGACAACATTTTGTTCATTGTTACCTCATTTTATCCCACTGCAAACTAACGTTTTTACATTTGAATTATATGCTCTTAGAATAGGGTTTTGTGTGACATTGTACGACATTGAGTGCTGCACGGTGGCGCAGCAGGTAGTGTCGTATTCATACAGCTTCAGGGACCTGGAGGTTGTGGGTCCAAGTTCCGCTTCCTGTGACTGTGGGGAGTTTGGTGTGTTCTCCCCATGTCCATGTGGGTTTCCTCCCACGGTACAAAAACACAGTTGGTAGGTGGATTGGCAACTCAGAAGAGTCCGTGTGTGTGAGTGAATATGTCGCCCTGTGAAGGATTGACGCCCCCTCCAGGGTGTATTCCTGCCTTGCGCCCAGTGATTCCGGGTAGGCTCCGGACCAGCCGAGACCCTGAACTGGATAAGGGTTACAGACAATGAATGAATAGAATAGGGTTCTGTATGAGTTCATTTGACACAAAAGCTATATTAATGTTATATAAAACATATTTACTGAATCTTACAACTAGCTGAGGAGACGTATTTAACTGCATCACAACCTCTATGCTCTCTATGTAGCAGTAACCTTTATGGAACGCTTGTAGAGGTTTTGAAAGTGGAATGATGTGCAGGTGCAGAATTACAGACTGAATTTGCTCATGTCACGTTTCTGACTGCTGTCGATGCTGATCTCTCGTGATGAGCTGAAATGAAAAAGTCTCGTGTCTACTTCAATGGACAGTTTACACTATTATTGCGCTGTTTACAGCTGACTGGCCTATGTGTGAACTTTGAGCCATGGAGGGACCCTCCCTGCTATAATCATAACACCTCCAATTTCCTGGAACATACGAAAGACTTCAGGCTGCTACATAAAGAGTAGCTGCTAAACACTGGAGCTTCTATACTTATCTTTCAGTTCATCGGTTTCTTATCTTAACACACTGTCAGTTATTTAGTCTCAGGTTTTTTTTTATTGGTATGAAGAAATTTCCAGCTCAGTATTTATATAATTGTAACAGGAGACTCTATTTACAGGGTTTTTTAAACTTTGCCTTAGGTTTTGATCCCATTGGAACTCTGTGTGTATGTATATAAGTGTGTGTGTGTGTGTCAGTGGAATGTGATGTGTTGTTGTAGCAGAGATAATGTACAATCACTGTGCAAACAGAAAGCTCTCTCATTCCAGCTCACTCCTAATCACTCCTAATCTTTGACACAAAAGACACTGGAATCTGTCCTGTCTCTCTCTCTCTCTCTCTCTCTCTCTCTCTCTCTCTCTCTCTCTCTCTCTCTCTGTTTCCTCATTCTCTGTCTCTCCCCTTCTTCTGACTTTTTTTCACTCACTCTCAATATTTCTTGTCTGTCTCTTTCTTTAACTGTTTTCTCTCTCCCCCTCTCTCATTTTCTGTCCCTCTCTTCTTTCTCTCCCTCTTGACTTTCTCCCCTTCTTTCCTCTCTCTCTCTCTCTCTCTCTCTCTCTCTCTCATTTAATACTCTCCCCCTTTCTTTACCTCCCCTCCTTTTTTCCATTTCTCTTTTCATCTCTGAACCTCTTTCCTTCCTCCTATCATCCATGCTCTCTTTGTCTCCTCTTATCCTTTCTTTTTTCTTATCTTTCTCTCGTTCCTCTTCTTGCTCTCTCTTCTTATCTTTCTCAGTTTTCTCCTTTCTGTCTTTATCTGTCCCTCGCTTTTGTCTCTTTCTCTATCTTTCTTTGTTCTTTTTTGCTCACTTTTTTCCATCTTCTTTCTCTCTCTCTCTCTCTCTCTCTCTCTCTCTCTCTCTCTCTCTCTCTCTCTCTCTCTCTCTCTGAATGTTTGGGTGACAGATTGGAGGGGCGTGTGGGTTGGAGTTGGTAATCACATACAGCATAAAGACACTATGGCAAAGGAACTGACGGCTGTCTTTATCACCCCCTCTGCATGTTGGAAAAGCCATTTAGTACAGTTTCACTCAATTGCAGGGTAGATGGCTTTGTGTTAGTGTTGAAAGAAGGTGCAGGGGAAGACATTTCCCTCCTGTTTTTTCTCTTGCACGGTCTGGTTTGCCATGTCGCCACCTGTTTTGATGTTACAAAGGCGATTTGGATATATTTCGTTGAGTACACAGATTAATTATCAGCAGGTTGTTATGACTGTTGT
The DNA here is from genome assembly GCF_029633855.1 of Hoplias malabaricus. NCBI lineage: Eukaryota > Metazoa > Chordata > Actinopteri > Characiformes > Erythrinidae > Hoplias > Hoplias malabaricus. The sequence goes on along the minus strand of NC_089802.1, from coordinate 45,567,920 downwards.
CACCAACAGGAAGTGCCTTTTGTTAGACAGAGAGAGAGTTGGTTGGGGGGGGAGTGTACGTAGCCTCAGGACTGATCCCAGTCAGTTTGTTTGTAATCAGTAAGTTCCATAATTGGCTGCAGACTTTGGATGGAAGAGCTCAGGTTTACTTTGCTGCATGTAGTACATGTTTGAAGCAGTATCAGAATACACTGCTGAGTTGCTTTACGATTGATTAAAGTTGCTATAGGACTAAAACAGATTCACTCAGCTTCATTGACCAGGAGCACAGGAGCATTTTGCAGTTCTACAATTACAGACTGTTGTACTCAATTGGTTGCTCTGCATACTTTTTTTGCACCTTTCACCCTGTGCTTTAATGGTCAGGACACCAAAGAGCAGGTATGATTTGGGTGGTGGATCATTCTCAGCCCTGCAGTGACACTGACATGATGGTCTTGTATCAGTGTGTGTTGCGCTGGTGCAAATGGATCAGACACAGCAGTGCTGCTGGAGTTTTTTCAACAACTCAGGGTCACTGTTGGACTATAAATCATCAATCAACAATAATAAATATTAACCAAATAATACTGGTTCTGTGGTGGTCTTGTAAAGGTCCTGACCATTGAGAAACTGGGGGTTTATCAACAGATGAACTACATTCTGTAATTGTAGAACCACAAAGTGCAAAGTGTCAGTAGACACTGAGTGTATGTTATGGCTGATCAGTGTATATCTGTCTGTTAAGTACAAAATGGTACATATATTAGAGAAGAAAACACCATTTTGGAACTTATGAAAATAGATCTAACTCCAAGTCTGCAGTAGTCAAAGTGTGTAAAAAAAAAAGGTGATTATGATGTATTTATGACTGTTTTAAACATCAAAACACACAAACATATAACAGAGTAAATTAAAGAGAGAAAAAGAAAAACACACAAGCATAATTTGCACTGAGCCCTTTAATCTCAGCACCTCAGGTGATGAAGAAGGAATACTTCAGTGGATAACACTACTCAACCCAACCCAGGTTCCAATCAAGCAGTGCTTCCCTCCAAAATGAGTGTAAATTCAGAACAGTTCACTACAGTACACTTACCCCAGTCTCTGTTCTGTAATTATCCCCAACCCACAGCAATCCGTTTTGTATAAACTCTTTGCCATTTCTCTTCTCCGCCACCATGTTTTCCCTCTCTCCCAGCCTGCCGAACCTCTGACCCCTAGTGAAAACGAGATAAAATGTTTGTTTTTCCAAACGCGGTTACAGCGCTCAGTGGCGCAGGGTAAACTTCAAATTAAGAGTGCCAAAGGAGAAAAAAAAAAAAAGCAGAAATGGCAAGGCTGCTGCTGGCATCTGGTCTCAACCAGGTCCTCTTCTTCAGCCTCTTTTTTTTTTTTTTTTTGCTTTTTTTGGTGCTAAACAAACTGGCGTCTCTTAACACTTTGGTGATTGACTTTTTAAAGACAGCTAATCAGCAAAGCCAGACGATGCTGCAAATTGGACTAACAGACTCTGTTTCTGTATTTTTTCATTTTTTGGTCTTTTTTTTCTCTGTCTGTTCTTTTTAAACACCCCTAATTTACCCTCCTGCTGTCAGCTGCGATTAGGGAGAAAAGAAGGAAGCATGTAATGCAACAAAGTCGCAGCGTTATTGAAGCGCTCTTATTTTAGAGCCTGTTTTTTCTTATTTGTCTAAGCTGACTTGGAGGAAAGCGCAGCACCTATGGCAGGGCTTTTTGGTAGGCTGAATGGTCCATGCAGTTTCGGAGTGTTCTGTGTCCAAACTGGCTCCTTGCCAACGTGCATGCATCCATTTTATAGAGAGAGAGAGAGAGATGGAGTTTATTTATAAAGGATCGCTCCAGGGGGAAGAGCATAGCTGAATATTTGTAATCCTTATTTAGGATTTAAATGAGTTTAGAGATGAGTTTAGTCTCATATTAAGCCTCCTATTTTTTTTGCCATTTTGAAGGTATGGTGTGTTCAGTTGTCAAAGGCAGGACTCTTTCAGTAACCTTTCCTCCATTGCTACATTTTCTCCATTTCTCTCTCTGTTATTGATGTGTGGTTGGATTATAAACTCTTAATGAGGGCCTCTGCCTTTTTCCCTGTATTCTGGAAACTATGAAGCAACTCTGCTTTAAAGGGGAAAAAAGAAAAAAAAATGTACTTTATATGAAAATGAAATCTTTATTTATAGTAAAGCTTAACCTCATTGCGAATTACACCACAAGACTTCAGCACTGTCAGCATCAGAAGTTTTACATTATTGACTTCTCAAACTGAACAGTGCCGCCAAACTATAGTTCCTTTTGGGAGCCTCTGGGCTTCAAAAAATAAACAAATCACCCCGTGATGTCAGAAAAATGAATGACGGAAATGTGCAAATAAACATGGCCCCATTTTTAATGACAGAGTCCCCCCCTCAACACCACAAATGAATAGAAAGAGCCAACTAAGAGCACAGCAGACGCTCTAATAACAAGAACATCATGGCTGTATCTGTGTGTTCAAATAGACCTCAGGAATTTTAAGAGGAAAGAACTGCAGATTTGAATGAGATGGCAACATGTAAAATGCAGGCCTTCACTCTGTTTCTATGGGCCACCTTGGGTTTGGGTTATTATTCCAATTTTATGGCTTTAATACAACATTTATTATACAAATTGTGCCGATATTTTTTCGAGAACTGAATGTACATTCCCTCTCTCAAACCTGAATCTCTGTTAAGTCTTTTATATTCACAAAAATCTTTGTAATAAACCTTTTCTCCTTTCAGTGTTTCCACCTTTTAGCTTTGAACTGATCAACTTGGAAACACTATTTGAGAAATGGCTTTATTGGCCGTGAACTTTGTGTTCTTGAGGAAGTAAGAGGTGTCACTGCTGAAAAGGTGTCAGATAAGAAGCCGAGTGCAGTGTGTGGCAGTCAAATTAAAAGCACTCTCAAAAGAGAAGGGACAAAGGCATAGCCATGGGCGACACACAGACACAAACGCTGTCCGTAAATGTATGAGCTGAGGCCTTTCCTTTCCAAACTCTCCCTCCTTCAGTAATAGCATTCCTGTGTACTTGTCCTGTCAGATCAGCTCCAGCTCTTTCCCAGCTATTTTCGTAATATTCTGTGTTCAGTGCAGAGACCAGCTCTCAGAGAGGAGAGAGGAGAGCAGAACTGCAGAAGAATACCAAGCTTTCACTCCAGGTAATGCAGCTCTGTCTAAAATGTGTCAGGGTGATATTCCTTTGGAACGGCGTACAGTGGAAACCTCAAGGATTAGTTTACTGACAAGTTAAATTTACCCAGTTTTCCCTTTTCCCTCAGAATTGTTCCCAAATATAGTCAGCCGAGACGTGTGTAGAGTCTTAGGTTATTTAGCTATTCACGTGCGCAACGAAGCTAATGCAGCTAAGTTAGAACCCCTACCTGACACAGTGTATACTACATGAATAAGTTATCACACAAATCATGTTTAGTTGTTAATGGAAAGTACATGTGCCTGTGTGGTTTCCGACACAGTGAGGTTTACACTTATCTATAAATAAAGAAACAGAGAACAAAAGTTTGTCCATTTCTGTAGATAAGTGTGCCACACTGTCAGAAACCAAATCAAGTCTACTCCAGATTTATCAACTAAACTGAGGCAAGAGTGTGATGAAGTAGGTAGGCAGTTTACACAGTCAGTTTGCTTATTAGTGTACATCAACTTTCATTGTTTGTTAGCAACATTAGCATCTTAGCTCCAGTGCAAATCTAAAGAAGCAAACCTCAGACGCCAAACAGATGAAAAATTAGCTTATAACAACTATGGCACATTTACATTGACATTATTCACAGAGCTTTCAAGAAACCTCCATAATGTAGCTTTTGGGATGTTAGCAAAAGTCATACAGAGTGGTTTGATATAAAATGACTACTTGTAGAGGAATGTACAGATGTAGATTTCTTCACAAATGTAGTCAAATGACCTGTCTTCTGAGTTTCTATAAGTTGGCAATGGTAAAAGAGTGGTAAGTGACAAAATATGTTTTTGAGGTTTGTTTTATCGTACAAAACACTGCATACCCCCCACCACATCCCTCCACAGTCAGTGTGGTCTAAAAATACCTTTTAGGCAACACATAACTTTCAGTTATTTTAATACAATATCTTAGTCCTTGTAACTGCTTTCTGTCCACACTGTAAACTCATAGTTTAATCAACTTGAATCAAGCATGTCATATTAAACTTCTCTGAGTGACTGTATTTAGATCTTAGCCAGTTAAATTCCTGCAGAATATTTGAAACCCTGGTAGACTCTTTTTCAGTCTCACCCATTATTCAGGTTTTGACTTCTAACTGGAAAGTTCCTTAAATATATCTCCTGTTGCTGGCCCAAGGTGTCACATCCATGAGAGTGAACGCCCACTAACAAACATAAAGCATAGGTTCCACATGACTGATGGTGAATAGAATGTAAGAGATGGCTGGCGCTGACTTGCACAGTGTACACTGGATCACATAGTGAAGGTATTGTGTGAGATCAGCATTGTTGTGCAGTGTTCTGCCGTTCCCAGTGTTCCACCACACATATGACAGAGAGAGCGCGATGCAACATAAAGCTTTTTTTTCTTCTTTATGATGGTGCTTTCTCTGTATTTCTGCATGAAATCCATCCAGGGTCTTAATCCAACAGCCATCTGGAATAGCATGCTAAATCAGACATCAAAAGCCTTCCCAAAGCCGCCGGTGTTTCGCCCGGAGAATCTAGTTCCTCAAGCGATTCGACGAGTGTTGTGCTTTATGAGTGTTTTATGTTTACAGAGAGACAGAGAGAGAGTGAGAGTGTGAGGCTAAAGTGCTGGAGTGTATGAACGCCAAAGCCTGGGGGGCATGCGTGGGGTGATGCTTTCATGTGCCTCAAACGTGGAAAGACAAAAACACAGAAGCACATACACACGCCTGGGTCTTTGTAAATGCTGCCGATGTCATTTGTGGCCAATGTCTGAGAGAGAGAGAGAGAGAGAGAGAGAGAGGAGGGGGGGGTGACATGGTGGCTGTGTAGTGTGAAAAGAGAGAGAAATATTGAGAAAGAGAAATACAGAGAAAGGCCCAGTGACAGTTAGGGGTTGATGAGAATGGAGAGAGTACAGTGCTCCAGCGCTCGGATTAGAAGTGTAACAGCTGGTGCACAAAGCCAGGATACAAAAAACCTCCAACAAGCCCCTTAGGCTCATCATTCTCTCCTATAGCCACAGTAACACACACACACACACACACGCGCACACACACATATCTATTAATCATGCATTTCATGCACTAGTATTACAAATAATGAAAATGAGAATTTTCACACTTAAGTGCTGTAATATGCAAATGCCTATACAATAGATAACTGCAATAATACAAAATCAGCCAGACATTGTCTCAGACATCCACATTTAAACATGTCAGACCTAAAATTATAATGCAGCATATTTCACAGCTTTCTTGGGTGAAGTCAAAAAGAGAGGGTTGAGCTCACAAGTGTTCTCAAGTCGTGTTAACACACAAAACCTGTGAAATAACGTACAAGTCCTGACTTATGACCCCTCATATATAAAGGTCCCCTTTTCTCTCCAAATGTCCTTATGCAGACATTTCCACAACTGATACTGTAATGTTCAGAGACCACTGGACAGCATAGTTTTAGAGACATTTTGCAATACACACACATACATACATACACACACACAGGAGAAAGAAATAAGGGCAGGCTGGTACATGTGTTAGCGGTGATTATGACTTTCTCTTGTTTCTGGTAAGTGTGTATTTGAATCATTTTGCCTGAAGGCCTCCTTTAAGTCATCAATAAGGTCTGTGACACTTCTCTATCTCACCTTCTTTTACATGTACAGGGAATTAATTAGGGATTACAAGATACAAGCTGAAACTGGCTCCAAGGACCTTCATCCCATCCCACACACATACACACACATGCACGCACACACTTCTCTAGTAAGGCCTTGCCTGTGGGTTGATTTAGGCCTAAAGGCGGGTGGCGATGCTGGCAGCTGCCTTGCATTCATTGAGTTATTAAAGTAATCTTCTGTGATTAAAAATGCTAATTTAATTCGGAATCGTTTTGCGAGTTTACATATTTGGTTTTATTAAGCAAATTAATTATACGGCAAATGAAACAAGGCGCAGCAGATTGAATCGTTTGTGTGGCTCGCTCCTGAGAAGCCGATTTGTTTCGGGACACAGAATCCGATTACGTTTACAAAGAGATATCAAATAGGATGGCAGCCAGGAAGCCTCCAGTTGCCGTGTCTTTGACATCAGGATGTAGCTGGAGTAACCTGGGGTTGATGTAAGTGCGTAGCTTTAGGTTAGGAGTTGCAGACCTGGAGCATCTCAAACTAACTATGCACCTGGGATTTGAACTAGAGACCCTCTGCTTCCTGTTGTGGGTGATAGATTAAAAAAAAAAAAACACCACCACAAACAACATAGAATAATAATAATAAAAGTCTAATTAACAGTCATTTCTCTCTGAGCTCAAGTGTAATTAATAAGCCCAAGAGTGTCCAAAATTTGCTTATTGAATTTTGCACTGGAGCTACTAGGGTAGTGTAGTAAATGAAGCTAAAATAGTCTACTGATATCACCCCGCCCCCTCCCAGTTCCCATTTGAGTGCATCTGTATTTACCACATACTGTTATTTAAAAAACAGGGCACATAACTACGGACAAAATCCCTGGCTCCTACTGCTTTTAGCTTTGTAATTTTTGTCAATTTATTATAGATAAGGGCATATCCTACATAAGCACACGTCACACAGTGAATTTATCATCGCATGTTAAACATTTGGGGTAAAGAGGAAAACTCTGGAAAATGGACTGTTTTTTGGACTGTCACTTTAAATGAGCTGCCAGTTTCCCCCTTTCATACCACTTGACTTAGTTAAAAGGTACAGTAGGCTTTTAGGCTTTTATCTCCCCCCAGTGCGGCATGCTTATACAAGCCTGTCATGTTCTTCACCCAAATGAATAACACATGTTCTCTAGCAACTGACAAGGGTCATCAGGCCTAACTGGGTGGAGTGGTTGGCCAGAGCCTAAAACGGGCTGTTATGCAGTCGCGCTCAGATATTTAATATGGCATCTGATGGGGAGGTAGACGCTAAGCCTTGATTATATGCCCTCACACAATGTCCAATCTGTTCCACCTGCCATCATATCCCCTGCCCTTCACTCTGACCTTTCGCTCAGCCACTTAGTAGCCCGCCCTCGCACGTAAGCAAGACGAACGCTCCGCTTTACCATAATAAAATTGTTTTAAAATGAGATCCCCCTCCTTTTTTGTCGACGTCTATGTTTTGATTTCCCTCCTAGAGAGAGTGACTGGGAGTGTGTAAAATATTTGTGGCTGTCTTTACTATGATTGGCCCAGAACAGAAGCTTCTAAGGGATTCTGTTGTGGGCTTGGCAAGTCCCACAAATCCTTGGGTGAGGTTTGATGGCTGTTCCTTTGACTTGTAAGATGGCTGCCAGTTTCCTGGACACATACTCTCTCGCTTGCACTCTCTCTCTCTCTCTCTCTCAATCCTCCCTGTTCTTCTTCTTAAGCAGTGACATTAATATAAAGCAAGCATGGGGGCAGGAGGCTCTATAAGTTATCACTCTATCATCTCTTCATATTTCTACTCAGCCAATCCTCTCAGGAAGCTGGCAGCGCAGCCCTGAAGTCTCAGCAAATTAAGAGAAAGCTTTAGAGAGCTTGGCTCAAAGCCAGCAATTTTTTTCCTCATCCCGTGTTTTTTTCCCCTTGCAGTGGTCAAATTAAAATCTCTACGTTTTATTTATTTATTTTTTTCTTGTTTCCTTCAGTAGGGTCAGCTCTTTTACTCTTTGGTAAAGGTGAACGTGAATGTGTGTGTGTGTGTGTGTGTGAGAGAGAGTGAAAGAGGGAGAGAGAAGGACAGAGAGAGAGAGAGAGAGAGAGAGAAAGCGGGAGGGAGAGAATGACTGTCAGTGTGGGAGAGAGACTATTTGTTTGCTTTGAAGACAGATGGTCACACCCTTAAATACTACTGCGTTTTTGGACCTTCAAAACAGCCTAAAACCAACAGATGTCATTTTTAGGATTTTATATTTTTATCCTTCATGTCCTACGCTCCATTCTATACACTTCTACTCTGTACTTCACCAGCTTGCCTTTAGAGGGAGCTGGTGCAGCCTGTTGTTTTATACTGTTTACGACATTCTCGCAGATTTTTGCACAATGTGTATTTAGTAATCCACAAAACAATAACCGTTATAATAAGAACATCACTCAAATTAAACTAAAAGAATAGCCACAACAGTTTAGTCAATACATTTTGCAGATTTTTTTGTCAGCATTTAACAGAGATACCTAATGCTAATCTGAATACATTTAAAAAAAATAACACGCTTGATAAAGTACATGGCCTTCTGGTTTGGTAAAATAAAAAAGGTTCAGAGGAGAATGCTTATTGTGGGTGTATGGTTGGTTGAAAATTAGAGGTATCGTAAAATACAACACTGGATCTGCATTTTGTTGTGTTAGCAAAGGAAGCTAAATTAAGCAACTAGCCTTTTCCTGCAAACCAAAATATTTCACTGGGTTTTGCATTGACAGTGTCTTAGAAATTAAAACAACAGGTTAATCATATACTGTAGCAAGCAAATATTACTTTCATTATAATATTTCATTTCATATTACTTGTTATTTCACATCACCAATGTTCAGTAATTGAAGTTGTCTGCATTTTCTGATTCTCACAGTCCGGACAATCCTGAGGTTTGGACTCAGTGTGCACAGTTTACATAGTTAAGTTGTCTCCTCACAGTGGAAGAATGAATGCTTTAAGTGTTGTTTATCTGATGGGGACAGTTTTAGTGCTCTACCAGGTCTTGTATGGTTATTATGGGTCCAGCTATCTTTAATGTTTGGAATTTAAATATTGCAATTGCAGTATATGGAATGTATATAGGTTTGTTTGCATTTACACTTTATATATGTGTGTAAAGTTATAGTGTCATACTTGGATGTATATGTATGCCATACTCCATTGCCCCAGGCGCTCCAGATGTCTCACACATAGCAGGCTCTTTTGTGTGTTTAAGTGTGTGTGAGTGTGTATGTGTGTGTGTATGTTGTGTGTTGTGTGCGCATCTGTGTGTGTGTGTGTGTGTGTGTGTTCAGCCTGGCCCCTAAATGGGTCACTCAGCCTGTATCACCCAGCCCACACACACAATGACCCCACTGTTCTGCCCTTATTACTACTCACCAGGTGGCTCTTTGGCAAAGCCATGGCCAAATAACACTCACTCTTTCTCACTCATACACACGCATACACAAATGAGCTCACTAGAAATGTACATATACACATGCAGTGACAGAAGCTTGTGTACACACAAGGGAAATGATCTGTGTTTGGAAGTATCTGCATTGAATGATCTTGATTCAGATGTATATAATTTCCACATTAATAAATGACATGTTTTAATAAGCATTGTGTTGATATAATGGATTGAGTTAGAAACTTCAAGCTTGTTCAGCAAAGGCCTAATAATAAGAGTAATTTTATGGGGAAGTGACAACTTCTGTATTTGTCTATTTTAATGTTTTTGACACTTTTTTTAATTCGGATGCCCACAAAAACCTACACCACTTCGTTAATCATTTCTACTTGTTTTATTTGATACAATGGCAACAGAACAATGAAATTTTTTTAATGTAAATTTGGTTCCTGTTCCAAACTTGTCCTTGTGGCAGCTTTGTTTTATTCATAATTGTAATCCAGAACCAGATTTTGTTCAATAAATTATAATCAGCTCTGCTGCTGCCAGATTTTTAACAAATGCATTTGATGCCTGGGGTTCATTGTACATAGGCAGAGTGGTTTAAGAGGAAGTGGCCACTTCTGCATTTGTCTATTTTAATAACATTGTCATTATAGAATTCAGTGTTTAAAAAATGTCCACAAAATACTTTCTGAATAATGATTAAATGATGAAACATTGCTCTTATAGCAGCTCTCAGGAATTCAGCGGGAATCATGCATTTTTGAGGGAGGGTTTGCGTCAAACTCACACCAATTATTTCTCCCAGCAAATCAAATAAAGGCAGAGGCGTAACGAGGTGGGATTTGCTGCTGTAAAGCAAGCCTCTCTGCAGCACTCATCGCAAAACGCCACCAATCAGTTTCACGCCATTCGCAGCCACAATGAAACCCCAACCAGATCAGGACTCCTTTCACAACTGCAGAGGGCTGGAATTGAGTCTAAATGAAAGTAGATATACAGGGCCCAAATGGAGAAATCCATGCATGTCCCAGATTTGGACAGGAGATGGCTTGTGTGTGTGTGTTTGCATGAATTTCAAGGGCAAAACTGTCCTAATTGTTTAATATATATTTACATATACCATCCATTCTTTTTCATTACTGTCTGAGTTTATTTTATTGTAAAGGTTTCAAATTCGGTGCATAGTGTGATTATGAGCAAAGATTACACTGTACTCTATTCTTTAATGTGTATATGCACACATATGACTCTATTTCCTGACACTAAGCTGTGTTTGTGTGTGTGCGAGAGAGAGAGAGAGAGAGAGAGGGGCCTGCGTGTGATATAAGATTCCCCTTTCTTTCTGTCACTCATGTTGTTGCTCCTGTTGATATTGCTCTGATTAGAGTAATGCAATTCTCTCTAATGTGTATGTGATCAGCTGCCTATGTGTGCTGTGTTGGTGTGTGTGTGTGTGTGTGAAGAGAGAGAGAGAGAGAGAGAGAGAGAGAGAGAGAGAGAGAGAGAGAGAGAGAGAGAGAGTTATAGTGTGATTATGTAGCTAAAAGCTGCCATGTTGAAGAGCAGTAGTCACGTGAAAGTGTGCTCACATGGCTCAGTGCAGCTCAGTCCATTAACATGAAGAGACTAGAGAAAAAAAACCTTTCAGACAGATACAGAGAAAATGGTTCTCTCTCTCTCTCTCTCCCCATCACATGCAGGGACATTCTGTACATACATCTGAATGTTGCTTTGTTTCTAACTCTGTCCATTCTCTCTCTCCCTGCATCTCTCATTCTTTTTTTGTCATTTTTAATACCTTTTTCTTATCCATTTTCTCTCTCTTTTTTTCTCATTTTCTTTCTCTCCCTTTTTTATTACATGCGCTATCACTCTCAGCCCCTTTTATTTTTCTCTTTCACTTTCCCTCTCACTTTCATGCTGTCGTTCTTTCTCTCTCTGTGTTACAAGGGCATTTTTTGTACATACATCTCTCTCTCTCTCTCTCTCTCTCTCTCTCTCTCGTAGAAAAACATCCCTCTGTAATGTCACTCTGAGGTTCCTAGAAGTCTGGGTGACTAAAGCACTGCAGGTGGAAGTGAGCAGATGGAGATGTTTACTTTCTTCGATGTGAATATTTGAGTCTCTAATTTCAGCCGTGGTCAAATATCCCGATGCCTTTCTCCACCCTTTTCACTCCCCACTACCTCATTCACAATCTTTCTTCTTCTTTTCCATCCCGCAGCGTCACCGCAAATGAGCCGCGATGAACCAAAACAGCAGTGTGATTTTTACAGAATTGGTTTTGAGAATGAGGAACCTGCACTGAGGTCTGAGACTCTATGAGACTCTCACTTCTTCATGCACCGAGCTGGAATTGATATCGGTTCTCTTTGTAGTGAGTTTATAGTCGGTAATGCACTAGTGAGACGGCTGGGAGTTGGAGGGCGGGTGCTGAATGATGACTTTTGGGTGCGAGTGTTCGAGAACGTATGCTTTCTGTAGGAGGGTTGTTCAGAGTGGGTTGAATCAGCGGACCAAAGGAACTTGAGCATGTCTATGAGTAATGTATGGATTTAAGTATCTCTCATCTGCCTTCCATTAGTGTCTTAAAACCTGTATCGATCTGGATTCATTCAAATGGCCATGTGAAAGAGCACATATGAAGCCCCCGTGCTATTTTTCCCTCCATTACCATGCAGATACATGTCCGTGTTCTCTCTCTCTTTCTATCATTCTCTCTCTCTCTTTCAGTCTTTACTGCTTTCCTCTTTGCCCACTCCACATTAATGGAGATGTCTCCTTAACTTAGTTTTCTCCATAAAGTATACAGCAGAATACATACATGTGCACACAGCTACTCTTTTCCTGAATGTCTCATATTGAAATGGACATCAACATGAATGGACTTTGCAGGGGTAATATGTTTAGAGCCTGTTCTAAATTGCCATATTTGGGCTTGTGAAAAATTTATTTTAATTTCAAGTTTCACTCAGACAAACCTTCTCCTCACAATCTCTCAGCGGTCAATTCAGACACACTCTCATTTGATGTGTGTAAATGCAGGGGTTATAAGCACCCAGAGCACACAGAGGTAACAGTAGCAAGGCACAGGTTGCAGCCCTTTGAAAGGCCGGTGTCGAGGAGGTATGTCAATGGCAGGAAGTGTGTGTGTGTTGGGAGGAAAAAGCTGCCTTGGGTACTGGTAAAGGCAGGGGGGTAAAAATAGGGCATTGGGCAAGTAGGCAGGAAACCAGCGAACTGTGGCCTCGTAGAGGAATGTCTTCTGGAGGCTAGAGATAAGAGTTTTAACTCTCTCCTCTCTTTTCTCACACATACACACACACACATACACACAGACACATACACTTAGCACATCACACTTACTCTCACACATTCACACACACACACTCACTTTGTCTTGGATCTAAACGTCTAAATGCCACAGTTGCAACCATAGAAGCTCTCCTGTAGAAAAAGCTCTTAACTTTAATTCCATCCTTTAATACAAGCTGTAATCAGCCAGTCCTTGCGCTTCTTCGCCTCTCACGAAATACAAACCCCTTTCAGCGTCTGTTTATGACAGCAGATATGTACGCTGATGACTGTAAGTAGACAGAGATGGGCCACAAAAACGCTGGCATTTTGCTGGAGATTTGTGCCTAATGCCTTATTTCTCCTACGCAGATGAATCCCAGCCAGAATCTTATGGATCATATACAGTGTTTTCAGGCCCGGTTTCTCATTAGAAAGGTAATCAAGTGCAGCTATCACACTTAGCCTGAGAAGTCCAAAGAAGAGGAGAGGCAAGGGTTGTTTCTGTTAAACAGTCCTTACTTTGAATACGCAAAGGAATGCTCCGGTGATTGCCCTCCTCATCACTTTATTCAATGTGTGTATCATATCCCTTCCCATGGACAGTAATTTCAAGGCATACCTAAACTGAAAACCCATTTTCCCAAACCACATGCGACAGGAGCCGGAGGGCAGCTACATAAGGCAGGTAATCAGCTATATGTTCCAGATGCAGCAGATTGTTGCTTTGTTGTCTGAGTGAGGGAATGAAGTGATCCAGCTTACGGAGAAACCTTAATCCGTGTCCAGCCTAAAGAAACACGCAATCAGCCGAACCTACCAACTTAAAGTCAGAGTCAGTCAGAATTCACCATGCATTTACTTGCCTTACCACGACATATATCCAAGTGGCACGAGACAGGGTCTAGCCAAGTGTTTTCAAACTTCAGAACATTTGAATTAGTGGATTCAGCTACAGTAAAGTGAACCCGTTGTGGACCCAAAGGAAATGGACACATAAGCTTAAAGGAACACTATGTAAGTGCAGTGCTCAGCCTGGAGTAGCTACAGCACACGCTCTAATATGCTGTATTTTTAAGATATAAATATTAACTAGTGTTTCTTTAATGTCACTATTCGCAATGTCACAATGGTCAAGAATCTGCCAGAAGAGTATATACACCCTCATACTGGGCTATGAACCAGTGGAGCTGTGTTTTTTTGGCATGACAGGGCCCCATCCGATACCACTGAGACTAGTTGGTGTGGTGCTGATTTGTGGTCTAATATATACACTATAACATTCAACTCATATGAAGTTTTCTTTCATAGAATAACACTCTCATCTCTTCACAGCTGTGTGAACTTTCAGAAACGCATAAATGAAAACACGTCATGGCAGGAGAGGGCACTGCTGCTGGACATTGATGTTGGGTTTTTGTGAAAGTCGGGAAACAAACTCTTATCAGTTTTCATCCTGGAGAGGCTCGGCTGATAAGAGGCTGAGGAGAGGGCCGCCATCAGCAAAGCTTAAGGTAGAGAAAGAGAGAGAGAGTGCATTAGAGATAGATGATTTAAAAGCAATGTATAGGAGAAAGCTTTGAAACTGTGAAAATACAGTTTCATCTTTCATTCTGTTTGCTGATGGACTCTGACCACCATGACAATAGATAATTGCATATGTAACTGTACAGCACCTCCAACAAACCTCTTAAAGAAGTAGTTTGAGAAGAAAATGAAAACTTAAAGAAACGTCTGGTGCTTTTTATTTTTACACTGGAGCTCTGAGATTAACGTAGCGCTCTTTTAATTTAAGATTATAGCTCTTTTATTAACAAACGTCATATGGAATTTTGTCCAGTTTTTTTTATCAACTCAAACAGACTTGCTAATACACAGTATAGTTATATAGATATGTAGACAATATACTTGCTAATACACAGCTCTCTATGTACTATTCCCTGCATTACTCACTATACAATGCACAATTATAGAGATCTGACTTCTGGAGCGCAGTGAATGATATCGGACACTAACTCGGGTATTTTACCAGGGTATCTGCTATTCACTAATGTCAGCTAGTGTACATGGGTTGCACACTACATTTTGTGATGCATTGTGGGATTGAGTGAACTGAAAATTGTTGACTGTGTTTTCAGAAACTACTACCAAATGGCGGAACCCCAAAATAGTGCACTACATAGTGAATAGGGAACAGTTTGGGACATAGAGGTAGTCTCTGACTTTAAGTAACATGCTGTTATGTATTAAAATGGAGGTTATTTAACTTGGAAAAAAAAAAAAAGTAGCAGCTTTGTCGTGTTGTCCATTCTATTTGTCCTGGCTGATGTACTACCTTTGGAGTGCTGAGGAAATTGTGATTGATTCTTTGCCAAACATTTCCTTTAACAATGAACCCGCTTCTTCCCACCTTCAGCCAAAACACTGTGTCTGTTTGTCTTTTGGCTTGAAGAGTATGACCCGCTGAATCCTGACATATCACACAACGTCCTACATGATGCTGAGAAACAGTGAGAATATGCCGTTATTAGAGTCCATATGGCTGGGATGATGCCAGTCTCCGTCCGTCTGGTATTAATGAGTTTGTGTGTGTACAGTTGGCTCCAAATTGTGTGAGTACACTAGAATCATCAGTGATTTTGTGATTTTTGTGAGCTGATGAGTTAATATATAATAGTAGCGTGGTTTGGCCTGCCTTCACTTATGGCCTTTAAAAGCTGTGGGATATGTTTAGACATCTGTCTCTTTCTCGTCTAGCACTACCGGCTTCCTCCTTTCTCCATCCCTCCCTCCTCTCTCTCTCTCTCTCTCACTCTTTCTTCCTCTCTCTTTCTCTGTCACTACCAACTTAGTCTCTCTTTCGACTTGTTTTCTTCCTTTTTTTATTTACTGTAAAATCAGCAGTTCATTTTTTTATGCCCTCCATCATTCCATTAGCCATGTACCCCCCTCTCTCTCTCCCTCCCTCTTCTTCTTTCGCTCTTTCTCCCTCTCTCGCCCTCTCCCCATAGGCCCAGTGGCATGCCATTACTGGGCTAATGAGAGCTGTCCACAGCCAGAGAGAGAGAGCGCGACCGACACACACTAACCAGCACTGACACTCTCATTATACAGCTGGCACCCGCCGAGTGAGGGACTCCCTCTCTCTCTCCCTCTCTCTCACTCTCCCTCTCCACATCTCCTCCAGCCTCCTTTCCTTTCCCTCCCTCTCATCCCGCTGCTCTGTCCTTCTCTTCTACCTATGGAATTTCTATCACTCACTCCAAATCTCCTGTTGCGATTGGTGAATCAGAGGCAGAGATGACATCACTTAAAGTCTGGAGTCTCAGCACGGCTCAAGAGCCTCAGCGTGTGACCTAAAAAGAGGTTAAGCTTAGTTCTGACTTGCATATTCCTGCTGTCGTAAAATGATCCAACCATTTTTACACTGAGCGTAAGCGCCATATTCTTTGGACGCATTGCTATAGTCCAAAAGTTACTTTTAATTTCCCATTCAGTCTTGAAATGTTTTTGTGATGGCATGAAAACCAACTATTTACATACATCCTGCTTTACATACCTTTTCAATCTACAGCCCATTCATCATGAAGATATAAGAAGTACAAGCACAAGACAAGTACAAACCAATCAGGACAGAGCTCATTTGCATATGCCAGTGATTAAACACATTTAACTCCTAATGAATTCTAATTGTTGCTGAGAGGTTTTAAACGATCAGGTAGCAAAGGATGATCGATAGTTGCTGACTTTTTCAGTTGTTTTATGTCGCACAAAAGTAGTAACAGCTGGAGAAATTTTTTTTTAATTAATTCCCTGAATATACTGTAAAGGTTTTGTGTCAGCACATAACTTTTATATTTGGATGCTGTAATTTCTCACAGATTTCCTGCGGCAGTGATTCTTGTTTTTATAAGTTAACATCTGCAGTGTCTGGAACTGTTTGGAAAGTCTGCACCAGTGGAAAATGAAAATGTGTAATATCTGCCTAACAGTGTTTGCTATGTCAACTATGTTGCGTCTGAACTCTGGCACATCGAAAGGCATTGAGTGACTGTTGCACTTCAGGACGACATTCTGCCACTTGCTGCATGTGTATAAAACATGCCCTTTGTGTTCCTGGTGTTCTGCCATAAGCCTGTAGGGGGAAAGGGGGCAATTAGAGAGCTCAACGTGCCTATGTAAGCAACGGGGCCGATCCAAGCCATAATGGTGGCTTCAGGCTGTAAGATGGAGTTTGTGGTAGTGTGTGAACGTGGCTCATTTTTGCATAATCCTAAACCTGAATGGAGTATGGTGCTTTTGAATCAGTGCCATGCAAGGTACACTGGCACACGCATGCATCTGATGTACACATGGCACAGGAAACAAGCGTTCACACTGACGCACGCATATACAGATATACAGAAGGGCATAAACACGCATTTATAGAGACAAATACATTGTCATGTTATATGGTGTGTGTGTGTGTGTGTGTATATGTGTGTTCAGCAGGGACTTCCCCTTCTGCGGTCTGAAAGGTAAACACGACATTACCGGCTAATTGAGCTGCCAGATATTCCCGGCCAATCAGCACGCGGGACGGTTGCCGCGGTGAGCAAACAGGGAAGGAGGGAGCAGTAAACGAGCGCAGGGAAGGATATGGAGGGAAAACAATGGGCCTGGGCAGAGAGCCAGTGAAACAAGCAGAAACGGATGCCATATTGCTGTAGCTTATCGCTGGTGTGAAGGGGGATACTTGCCAGGCAGGAGTAATGTGTGTATTCTGATATTCAAGACTGCTTTCCTTTTGACTTTCCTCCAAGGCCAAATGACTCGGCCTCGTCCAAGCAGTCCACCAGTGCCCAGTTCATCCTAATCCCACCAGGGTCGTCGCTGTTGGTTCTCGTGCGATCTAGAGATTATTTAGATAATCAGAATCAAAACAGACAAACAATCCTTATGAACCTAACTGAACAATAATAAGCAAAGCAAAGGCCAAAATACTTTATTGGAAAAAGATACACGCAGAAATAGTTCAGGGTCGAAAAATCTGAGACTGCACTGAATTCTTTAACCTTAGAAATAAAGAACAGAGCATTTTAAAATGTAGTTATAAGGCCAGTGTTAGTATTGTTATTCAGCCCTGTTTCTGAGTCACTATTCAAATGTAAGCAAATTGGTGACATGGGAGCTTTGTCATGAAAGGTCAGATTTATATTTTAATATAAATTTATTTTGTTTCTTCCAGCAAAGACCCTCAGGTGGATCACATTGGGCCGTCCAAGCATTTGAGAAGATGTTCTCTTTTTTTTTAACATCATTTTTACTAGTGTTCTCAAAATTTTGCACACCATTGTTATATACCGTCACACTCTGGACAAAAGTTGTATGTTTTTTTGTTGTTTAAAAAAATAACAACACACACACACACACACACACACACACACACAGCTGCCGTTTCATAAAAGATAGATCAATAGATAAGGTTCAAAATCATTTTCACATGATTGTGACAGCCGTGGTTTTTACTAGAAAGAACAAACTCGATAGAACAAAGAAACAAAACAAAGCCCCAAAGCTCATTTGTTACTGTTTTACTTAGGGTCCGTGGAGTTTCGCCCAGTAACCTTTGGAACCGTGCCATGTCGGTCTAATGACAGGTTTATGTAGCATGTATGGCAGGTGTAGGGACCTGGTTTCAGTTTTAACTCTGTAAAAACACACACACACTTGCTCACTGTTTGCTGTGTGTGTTGCCAGTGATGCGAGACACAGAGAGCAGCTGGCTGGGTTATATTACCTGAAACGTAAGTCCTCTTATGTTGTATCATTTACACCCATCTAGCATTAATGGAGAGAGAGAGAGAGAGAGAGAGAGAGAGAGAGAGAGAGAGAGATGGTGTATGTGTGTAACATTCCCTTCAGATTAGTAGAAGAGACATGCATGCTTAAATCTTCACCAATGAATGGAATCTTAGGCATTGCCCCGTTGCCCCCCTTTCTCCATCACTGGCAGATAAAGACCCTCTTATAGTCTCTGCATTGTGCTAACACACACACATACACACCATTCTTGAGAACTATGTGTTTGTGTGTATGTGGGTCTGTCTGTAACTTGTTTACGAGATGGTAATGGAACAGACACGTACCCGGCGAAAAAAAAGATATCTCGGTAAATAAGAAGACTGTAGACTTGGTCAAGTTCTCCTCTCAGACAATTCAGCCTCTTTTTTTTAGACTTTTTAAATTATCGTATGAAGTGAAATGATCTTATTGAAAGATAACTCTCTGTATTTCAGGCCTTTTTTTTAAATGAAATATTATCAGCCAATGAATTAAGACAAATCCATTTGAGCAAATTAGGGATAGAGTGGCATGGGAATATAGTTATAGTATGATCATATATCCTTAGAAAAAATGTATAAAACTGGTCCAGAATTAAATTTCAAAATCGTATATAATAATAATAATAATATACTTAACTCAGTTTCACAATGAGTCATATTAGATCTGTGGATCAGGTGTCAATAGAGATTAACCACCAAACTGGAATTCTGTTTCAAACAGTGGCTTATTACTTTATAATTAACATTTGAAAGATGTTTTGGTATTTGACTGATATTTTACACTGATAAAATAAAGAAGATTTCACCATTATGTGACAAGAAATACATAATCTAATATACTGGAATATCAGTTATTATGACTGCAGTATCATTTCTGCAGTGGATTGGCATTAAATGTTTTTTTACACTATTTATTTGTGTTTGTGGTGTTTCTGAAAACAAAACATTTCACATTGACTTTATGAAACTGTACTGTATAAGATTAAAGCCATTTCCACCAGTTCATTCATTCATTGATTCATTCATCATCTTTCACCGCTTCATAAAAACGCTGATGCTATGTGTAGAGCATCTGGTGTTTCAAATTGTATAAAAATAGAAGGATGAGGTTGTGATAGAACAGCAGCAGTACCGTGTACAATATAAATATCATAACCCAGTGTACGAAGCGTGCGCTCCTTACTCTCAGTTCCGGAGCAGGTATCCAAAAAAGCGCAAAAATGAGGCGTCTTTTTGTTGAATGCGTCTTTTGTCATTTGCACAGACCACAGAGCTTCAGCAGGCACTTTCAGCATTGCACAGGCACTTTATCATTTATATCATTGTGGTGCAAAGTGCTGACATTCAGCAACAAAAGAAAATGTGAATCATCTCCTCGGCTCGGCCGCACAATGTTCCCACACCGTTCTGAGCCATTCTGAACCATTTCGAACGCCGAAGCTTGTTGCCATTGGCGGCCGAGAGAGATAGCTCTTTGTTAGAGGTGGAGGACAGGGTCCAGTCATTTTCCTCTGGTGCCGTTAAGGTCAGCCATGGACCTTCTGAACGTCCAGTAAGTGTCATGCCCAACGCAGAGAGAATGCAGTGAGACTGGGAGAATACTGTAAACCATTGGTCTTATCTTATGTAATAGCATTACTCATAGGGTAAACATAGGCCTGCCAGGTTTTTTAACCCAACTCTCTACGGAGCTGTTGAAGTTTATTTCTAGAGAAATAACTCTCAGGTACCATACACACACACACACACACACACACACACACACACTGAGGCAGGGTTATTTGTCAGTGCGCTAGTTAGAGTCTGTTGCCTGTCTGTTCACAGGCTCATCACTTACGGTTATGAAGCCTGGACAGTTTTATGAAGTTTACCAAAACATTTCAGCTGCTCGTTATTAAACACTTGCTTTGCATTGAGTCATCACTGAGCTGCCTTAAACATGCCATCATTTAATAAACTTAAAATGTCCCTCATAAACTGGACATGTTTGGAATTTGTTGATAGAGCTGTTTTGAAATTAACTATTAAAAGGCTCTCATAAATATATGTAGGGGTCAGCTGTATGAGAGTATATTTATTATTATTAGCAGTGCTCTGATATGGGAATTGTCGGCCAGTGCTGATATACCATATTTAAATATGTGTGTGTGTATTTGTGTATGTATGTATATATATATATATATAAAAATTGCTATTATAA
This sequence comes from Hoplias malabaricus, assembly GCF_029633855.1. Taxonomy (NCBI): domain Eukaryota; kingdom Metazoa; phylum Chordata; class Actinopteri; order Characiformes; family Erythrinidae; genus Hoplias; species Hoplias malabaricus. The sequence goes on along the minus strand of NC_089802.1, from coordinate 45,547,330 downwards.
AACACATTTTACCTGGGTATATTACATTAAATAAATCATTTGTTGATAACATCATAATAGACTGTGCATCAGCGGATAATTCCTTTAGAATTATAGGAGATATATATTGGATTAATTGGGGATAGAACACAGCACAAAGGTGATTTTACTAATATTTAGGGGGTTTTGCCTTTTGTTTCTCACCACCCTTGATCATATTTGTATATATTTTTGGGATGCAGGAATACCTTTCAATAATAAGTCTTCGCTTCTTTATGTGTGTGTGTGTGTGTGTGTGTGTGTGTGTGTGTGTTGTTTAGATGTCTCCCATAGTTTCAGTGCATGTTGATCTCTCTGTCAGCATGGACTGCAATATGTAGTGTCGTCCAACACGAGACATCTGCTGTGGAAAATACACCCCATGAGATCATCACACACACACACACACACACACACACACACACACACAGATCATAAGGTCCAGTACACAGGCTAGTGGCTGTCGCCAGGCTAATTCCAAAGGCTACAACCATAAACGTCTGACATTTCAGAACATGCATTAGAACTTGGACTCGTAGAATGCACATTTTATCTATTTATGATTTACAGCTACCTTTTACGAGATGCTCCGCTGCCATGTGGATTAAAAGTCATAAATAATGCAGTCAAACATAAAATCCTTGGAATTCTTTCCTTCACGAAAGAAAATACTGCTTTGAATTGAACCGATTCAAACAGCACCTCAGTTGCCCATGAATAAAATACACTGCATCAACACAATTGCCGTCTTTCAGTTTATTTACTTTTGGCAGTAATTGTGTGGATGTGATATATTTTATTCATGGGCCCATTTACATCAAGCAAATCCACAGCACTTTTTTTTTGTCATTTCAGGTGTGCAGTCTATTTCGATGCAGGTTTTGTCACAAATAGTAGGTTCAGCTAGGTTCAACTTTGAATAGAAATCCTGCCTGATAAACAACTACACTGGAATTGTCAGAACTTGAGGGGGGGGGAGAAAAGGAAAAAACTTCCCCATAGTTTTTATTTTTTATTGCAGTGTGACTATGGCTGATTGTATTGCATCTGCATTTTGGCAGAGAGAAATTTGGACTGCGTTTCTTAGGCAGCGTGAGTGTGATTCAGGCTGGGAACAGATGGTTGTAAGTAGATTGCTTTAACGTTTTGGGAAACACTTTCCTTCTTTTGTGTGCCATGAGTCATGCAAATGGTAGATTATTTTAATGCGGTGTACATGTTATTACTGTGCAGGCAATAATCCCCAAAGAAAGGAACAGAAAGCTGGGTTGAACTGAAGAACACTCCCCTCACAGCTCCATTTGACTAGTGACTGTCGAGAAACGCGCTGCTGTTGGCAGTGTTTTAGAACATATTTAAACTTCTCTGGACCTAACCGTTCCACAGACACTTGCTTGTTTCGCAGATTGTGAATTTTCACAGTGTACCTGCCTCTTGGGGTGGAAGTAGTGTGTTCACACTGGGAAATACAACAAAATGTAATGCTGTGTTAATAGGTGGATGATGTGTTAGAATGGTTGAAATATGAAGTGTGGAACATTGTACAGTGTTTGCACTTAGTGGCCACAGGCTGGGGACAGAGCCATTTCCATCAGGAAATTACATATTGAAATGCTGACCATGCTCCTAAAAACAGTGTGTTAAATTACAAATCATTTGACGTATTTGTGTTTGATAAGGTCATACAAGAGATGTAAAAGAAGGAGGTGCACACTGTCTCTAAAAAGCATCTATCTACTCAGCTCACTATGCGTGTAGGAGAATACTGATTGCTATGAATCTGGACACCAACACTGATATAACACCTCACTATTATTTATCCACACAGTGCTGTTGCACATATTTGAAGAAGCCAAGGCCTGAGACATACATATAGGGATATAGACACTCACGGAGAGAGACACTATACTAGATTCTGTATCACCTTGCGCATGCATCAACTGAGGCGACAGTGTCATTTGATTGACAGCTGCTTAGTTATTATCAGAATGCTAAGCTATTATCAATCTTTTAAGCAAAAGAGAAAGCCACTAGTTGCTTCACAAAAAGGAATAACGTGATTCACTGGAAATGAACTAGGCATGGCGTAACAGTTTTATTTGGTTTTATTTGTATAATAAGCTCTAGAAGAACTGAATCAAGCATGATTCTTTTAAAACACACACACACACACAAACACACACAATGTTGTATTATATTTTGCCAAATATGCTGTTGCTGCATGTTGTACATGGGCATCCACACCTGAGACAGAGAAATCACTCGCACACTCACATGTGCATACACACACACACACACAGGGGGAAAACTGAACAGACAACCATATGAGAAAAAAAAATCAGCCAAATGACCACAGATATTAACTGGACAGTCTCCAAAGAGCATGCTATTTTTTTCCCTACTTGCCCTGTGGGGGGGAGAGAGAGAGAGAGAGAGAGACTAAAAGAGAGAGACATATAGGCACACAGACAGATAGAGAGTCATACGATAGAGATACATAGAGGCAGTCAGAGAAAGAGAGAGGGAGATACGGAGATAAGGAGGGATCTAAAAAGCTTTCAGTCCAATCGCTCCATCACTTTATATTATTGCTAACAAGCTAAACATTAGCAGCGTTCTCAGAACTGCAAGCTCCTAGAAAGTTCTTGCCTGAGTACAGACGTATGCAGTAGAGGACAAACAGACCTAGTTATCTTTCTACAGAACAGAATGTTAATACTTCTTAACCTCATCAGTCTTCCAGGGGAAGGCCGCGTAGGTTTCAAACTTTTCTCAATGGGTGCTGTGTGAAGTCATTGACAGTGGTTTGATGTGAAACAGTGAGTTCTAAACAAAGGGACAGATGAACAGATGATGGTGGTGACAAGCACCTGATGTCTGTAGTGTGTTATACTTCTAAAAGCTCACAAAAGTGTTCAGAAAAACAAAATTATGAACTATGAAATGATGGCAGAGGCATAGTTTTATGAATATTTTTTAAAGACGTATTGGGCTTAAAATGTACTTGTTTACATCATTTTTATTCTGAAAAGGGTTTGTTACAATGTTACTGTATCTCTCAGCAACTACCAGACTGAGGAACTGAACACCTTTAAGTGTTGAGTGAGATTCACCGCGCGAATCTGAGGCAGTAAGTTGGTGAGAGGGTTGTGTGAGGCTGTTAGAGTGAAAGGTATTCTGTGTTAACTTTGCGCTCCTGTCCTAACAGAGTGTAAACAACTACATCCAGGCCACTGCTCTTTTATGGATATGTAACCCAGGGTTACTGGTTCGTTTCTATGGCAACGCCCGACGGCAATGCGTTTGTGGATCCAAACACTAAGTGCAATGACCTGTGCTTGTGTGCGCGCACACGTGTGTGTGTGTGTGTGTGTGTTTGTGTGTCTATAGAGGTGGTGTTGGGGGGAGCTCTTTAGAAACAGAAGTATTGAATTGCAGGTGCACTGTTCAGCAGCCCCCACCCTTCTAACCCAGCTCCCTCATTCTCTGTGTTATCCTAATTAGAACCCCCGATACACACACACACACACACACACACACACACACACACACACACACAAAGCAGCTGAAATACAATTTTCTCCATTTGCATAATGAGGATTCACTGAGCCTGGGAAAAGCTGGCACACACACACATACAGAGAGAGAGAGAGAGAGAGAGAGAGAGAGAGAGAGAGAGGGAGAAAAATAGATATATGGGAAAGAGAAGAGTGAAAGATGGAGGGAATGTTTTAGTTGCAGAGGTTTTTTCAATAATGTTCTAGTGCCATCTCACTGTACACAATATATTGTTCTTTTCCTTTTGTTTCCCCAACATTTCAAATGTGTGTGTGTGCGTGCGCCCTGACTGAGTCACTGGGTCACTGTTCCGGTGATAAAGGTGTGATACCTGCAGAAAAAGACAGTCATCACAATCAACAAAGATCACACACCCACATGCAGTTTATCATACAGTTACAACACACACAAACACACACACACACACAGAGAAGCCAATTGAAATGATGTTTGAACCTGTGCTTCGTTATTAGAGAGCAGGAAGAGCCTAGAAGTAAAAAGGACTCTGTGGCCACATTGGAAAATGTACCAAACTGTTGTAAACATGCTTAGTCACCACCGTCAACAGTGCAAGCCTAGTCTCTAGAGCGAGATTTTCCAGTTTTCGGGTGAGAAAACCCCTTTCTGATGATGCATTTTGAAGGTTGGGGGAAGTTCTAAACACAGCTTTAGGTCGGATATTTTTGAGCAGGTTGTTTTGGTGGTTTGTGTAATTTTTCCTCCGTCAATGGTCAATAGAGAATGAAGGCAGATGCCACATATCATTTCTGTATTTCTTAGCCTCCACATCCGTGGATATGCTAACAGTCAGTTCTTTAATGCTGTAGGTGTGTGGGGACTCCCAGTGACTGAATGCTAAAACTCTATCTCCAAATGTTCGTAGACATTGCCAGCTCAAAGACATGTGTCAGCTGAAAGAATGTAAAGCACCTGAGCGTTGGGCTGTGGAATGATGATGTCATTCAGTACCACTTTCATTTCTAAAACCTGCTTTTTCCCCTCACGCATTTCTGATTAATTCATATTGTGTATTGTCGTGTTGGGTCTTTGATTTCATGTGCATGACCATACTGACCAAGCAGTGCCCGCAAACCTTAGTCAGTGCTATAGTGTGATCTTATCTTTTAATATTCAACCAGAATATTTTGCTTCTTAATGCGCTTATTGTACAGCAGAGGAAACACAGATTGGTAATTTTCCCTCCACTATTGAAGAACACCGATATTAGACTTCAGTAATTTTGAGTTACAGCAATAAAACAAAAACCTGCACATTTGGAAACGATGAAAGAACTTGTACTTTTCTTCTCTTAGCTCTCTTTCGGTATGTGTGAGTACAAAGCACACGGTCATGCTACACTGCTGCTGTTTGTATTTCTACAGGTCAGGGTCATTTATCACACCTCTACTGTGGCTTTTAAGTGTTTGGCTTGGCTCACATGGTCACACATGCATCCACACTTGGTCAACAGAGGTGTTAGTTTCTCAGGCTGTTAGAAGCTCACCCTGTGTCCGCTGCTAATGTCCACAGTGGGTTAGATACAATGAGTTGGGTGCAGTGAGTTAGATACCGTCAGATGCTGTGAATTAGAGGTTGTGTGTTTATTATAGTGAGGTAGACTGAGTTAGACACAGTTTGATACAGTGAGTTAGATGCTGTGAGTTTAATACAGTGTTTATACAACCACATGTACATAAGCCCATACATTAATGGCTGCATAGGTTCTATACCCTATAGGCTGCTAATAGCGAGTATTCCAGCTATGTCTGATATCACTAAGTGCATCTTGTCCCCAAAGCATCCCTCCAGCCGGGTCTCTGAATATAGAATAATTCCACTGGCCTCAATGGCTTTCAGACCATAATTGCAACTTAATCTCTGGCCCAGTGCAATTTGCATGGTAATAATATCCAATATTCAAAATGTAATAATGCTCTTGTGGTCGAGGCCTTGCATTTGCATCCGAACTCCAGCAGCTGCTGCTCCACTGCTGCTCTCTTTGATGCAGATGTTTTTTCTGTCTCTCCTTCTTTTTTTTTTTTTTTCTTTTTTGTCTTTCTCCACTTTGTTTTTTTCTCTCAATTTCTTTTTTGCCTTTCCGTGTCCTACTCTCTTTACTCTTTCTTTTACTCTTTCTTTTTAGGTTACCATCTCTTTCCATTGCTCTATTTTTTCTTTTTGACTTATTTTTTTTTCCACCAGTTCTTTCTTTTTTCTTTCTCTTTATATTTCACTCTTTTTTCTGCCATTCTCTCTCTCTCTCTCTCTCTCTCTCTCAATCTCTCTTTTACAATTTACAGTCATATGCGAGTGGTGGCTATAATTGCTGTTTTATATTTTGATTTTCCCTGGGAGATGAATATTAAATACTATCAAGTGTCCCCTCCGGCTGTGTATGAGGGTGTTAGGGTCTGCAGGGTGTTGCCTTGTAGAATTGTTCTGAACATAGAAGTGCTCATTGACTGAACTGGGCTTAACTGTTCTGAAGGGTTTTGCATGGCACATGTGTTTTGAGCTGTTGAAGCTCTATAATCAGTGTGATTGGTCAGAACATGGATACAGTACAGGAGATATTGTGAATTAGAGAATGGTTGTGATTGGCCGGATGCTTGGTGTGGGTGTTTAGATGGTTGACAAATATGTCTTGACACTGTTTCACCCCAGGGTTTCTGTGTGTATGTCCACTCATTTATCACTGTAACATTCTGACACATATTAATGCACCAGAGACGCATTTTAACATTGCGTGCGTTGCTGTATTAACATGGAATTCCATCATTTTAGAAAATATTTACAGCATGTATTTGTTAAGCTTTAAATCATGTCATTCACAGATGATTATTTTAATGAGAAAATTGCAGTAAATCCAAAGAAATGTTTTCTTTGGATACCGACTTTCCTTACAGTGATTTTCGTGTTTCATTCTGCCGTGAACGGCTTTCAAAAATGTGTCCAAGGCTACAATCTATTCCCATTCCCAGAAACAATGTATCAAACATCAGGCAACATATTTGTAGCTATTTTTTCTACTAACTTTCTGTATGGAAGCTTTTAGAGGGATGGCCTCATAGGCATCACATACTCAAATATTTCTCACAGAACTAACAACCGTTGACATCATTCAGATTTTTAAAACTGGAAATGAAATCAGACATTTATGTAAATTAGATGTTTTTTCTTTATTTGGACCCTACATATATGTTGTGGTAGAAACATTAGAATACTACAGTGGGTAACACCAGTGCCCAAAATACTTCAGGCTTATACTGGGGTTTGATTTGCAGCTTGGGTAAGCACATTAGGCCAAAGCCAGTCCCTAATATAATAACTCATTTTCTTTCGTCCTTCTGTCACATCTTACATTATTGCGAATGATAATAGCTTTGGGTAATAGCATCTGCTAAATATCATAATATGTGAATGTAAGCGCTATTTTTAAGCACCAGATAAACTCCACTTCAGACATCCTGTATAGGAACTTACAGTCACCTAATCTAGCTACTCACAGCTTGTTTGAAACCTTCAGTTGTTCAGGTGGGTGTATTTGTGTGAGCAACTTGTTGTGCACCAAGCTTTTACAGTAAATGCCATGGCCTTACTGACACGTGCAGTGGTTAACAGGAGCGCTGAAGGTGTAGAAGAAAAAACCCTTACAGGTCTAAGTTTAGCAACTTGTGAGAGATAGAGAAAGAAATAGAGAGAAAGAAAGAGTCCCATCAGTCAAAAGCAGGGCCTCAGTGGCCGACCCGCTCCACCACATCTGACAGGTTTCAACACTGTAACTCTTCTAACAACAGCAGTTTGTATATTCTTTTTAGTACAGTTAGATTCCGACACCGTTTCTCAGTCTGATGTACAGATTTAGAAATTCGCAGAAGAATAAATTTGTGTGCGGTTTGGCTTTTAGCATTTTTACATCAGAACAGGAAGTGTGGGACATATCAGTCTCAGGGTATTTTAAAGGGACATTCCACAGCTTATGAACATATTGATTATTTTTCCCATGCAGCTGCAGTCATCCCATTGTTTGGGTTTATATTTATCTCCTAATCCTTATAGTATTGGATGAACGGCAGGAGTCAGGAAACAGGTCAGATACAGGGTTTTCCAGTGTCTCAGCTATGAACTTCCATTTTATTTGATAGAATTTTGATGTTGCGAACTGGTAGGTTTGTCTTATTATTAATAATATGTATTTATTTAAACTTTAAGCAGGAAAGAACCAATTTTTCTGGACAGTGGCAGTTTGGACGGCCCCTACATGCACTTGGGGATACAGGAGGGAGAGGAAAATCAAACAGTGATGTCAATGATGCAGCCCCTAAAAACAGTGTTGGGTACAAGGCTCTTCCTCTGGTTGTAGAGGGATGACCTGCTGTTGTATTTGACAGACAGTGGCTGCACCAAAGAGAGACCCAGTAGAGCTTTGTAAGTGATGGCACTACAGCTCTACTCATTTTTCTGGGTACTTGGTTCATTTTCCACTACCACAGCTCCCCGTCGAAATTTAGCTGTTGATGTCACAAAACACAGTCACTAATGGAAACAGTGGGTTTTGGAACCCACAACAGCAGTGGCAGTAACGTTAAGCGTTGTTTACTCCTCTTGTATTCGCTTGGTGTTGTTTGTGACAATTTTACGAACTGCCGTTGAGAGTCCGATAAAAACAAATGTGAGGTTGGAGCTTGGAGATGGTTAGTTTGTGCGTAATGTGTGCACAAGACATCTCTCTCTGTCCAATCACTGCTCTGCAATGTTCACACAGTCTCCCTACCATGAGCGAGCAGATACTAAAAACAAAAGTGCCTAGTTTCAATACCAGATTTGCCTCATGGGAAAGCAAAAAAGTTCTGTATTGTAGAGTTGTGTATTGTATGTTCCTTGCAGTGGAAAAGCACCATAAGGGAGAGCCTAAAGGAATAACTAGCTCAGCAGGAATGCTGGGTTATGTGTCCACAAACATTTGGCCACGTAATGTATATTTGGAGAAAGTGTACGGTTTATAAATGTGTAAATATGTAAAAGTTTATTTTGCTGAAACAGTCCTTTAGGGGCAGAAAGGCAGAGAGGGAGATGGACATGGAAAGAAATTGTCTGTAGCTTCTACTTCTTTTAAATTGAATGTTTTACATGTTCATTCTGATGATTCAGCTGCAGTGCATTTGTAATGAGGGAGACAGAGAGTGAGGGAGAGAGACAGAGAGACAGAGAGTGGTACTGGGGCAAGCTCGAGGCTCTAATTAGCAGTGGCCAGAAGCATCTGTTAATCTTTACACTGCGATCTCCGCGTAGCCGGCTTAATGAAACAGAGAAGTACAAGTTGCATGGGCTGAGATGTCTCTGTGCAGCGCGTGTGAGTGTGTTTGGCACGGCGTGCTGTGTGAATCATTAGATGCTGGATTGCTCTGGCTTGCCAACCCTCCCGCCGCTCGTGTTTTCCCGAGCCCTCGTCACACACGGCGCGGTGTGGAGGGGATTCCTCACCGCGGGGCTCACACTGTTTGATCCCATCACTCCTGCAGTGCTTAGAGCTGGAATCCTTCACACGCTCATAGACTCCTCATAGAGCCAGCACAGCAAAACGCTTCAGGGACATGGCATTTAACTCACTCGCTCCCTCATTCCTTCCTTCCTTCATTCGGTCATTTATACTCAGGTGTGGGAGAATGTGAGAAAGGTATTTGGAAATCCAGATGAAAACATATTTGGCCGGTGCCCTGGGACCCGTGGGTCTCTTTCTTCTATGGTCTATAACCACGTTGTTTATTGGAACTTGAGCAGCGCTCTCCAGGTCTCAAAGCGGCATGAATCTACACAAGCAGGACGTCATGAATGCCTTTGTGTGAAACTCAGGGTCTCTTTAATGTTATAATATTCATCATGTGCAGTTCACTAAAGACAAAAAAAACATTGTTTTCTTAAAGACCCCCTCCAGGGAAAATCAAGGTCTTTACTTGGTTAGTTGTTTATATGATAGAAGATATTTCAGAAGTGCAATCAGCTGTCAGCGCCATGACTGAGCATTCAAAGATAAAGATACATGCAGCTAGGGTTCCTTACATCATAAACCTAAAGAACCAATCCTGTCAACCTGTGAGCTGCAGGCAAGAGGTGGGTGGGGAAAGAGGTAGGGGCTAATTGCATATTAATGCTTTCTTAGAAATAACTTCAAAATATGTCATGTGGAGTTGAGCTGAGTGGTTAGGGGTTTCATCAATGACAGGAGGGGGACTTTAAATAATTCCTAATCTTAATTTCTAGCTGTCAATGGCCATGACACTGAACTGTCGTCCCTGTTCCCGTCCTCTTTTTCCTTCTGTCTCTCTCTCTCTCTCTGTCTCTCTTTCTTTCTCCCTTTCTTTATTTGTTCACCCTCTTTTTTTATTTTATTTTTTTTGTGCCATCACATTCTACCTTTCCATACATCTCTCTCTCTCTTTCTCTCTGTCTCTCAATCACTCTGTCCCTTTCTCTCCTCCCCCTCTCACTCTCTCTCCTCTACAGAACAGATACAGTGTAGGAGATCGTGCTAGACTGTACAGCGGTTTGCCCGTGAGGCCCAACCCTGACGGGAAAAGACTGCCCTCTTCAGGGGTGAGACGCTCAATCTTTCTCTCTCTCTCTCTCTCTCTCTCTCTCTCTCTCTCTCTCTCTCTCTCTCAACCCTCCTGTAGTCGGTAGGCTCTTTCTAGTGGTGGTTTTGCGGTCAGAAAGTTGCCAGGCAGAAGAGTCATGTGATTGACTGACAGCTAGCACAAGTCCCCATGACCAGCAGCATCCCAGTGGAGTCACAGTTTACACCCACGATAGTAGCCTCCCCAAAGCTCAACACACACACACACACACACACACAGAGATCATGAGTCAGTGGGACAACCCATGTGAAGAGATCTGAGTGAGTGATATTGTCAGTGTCCTAACCCCTGATCTACATAATAAGAATTTAACTTATAGAAGAGCCTGCATCACTATCAGTCAATCTGTAAATTATCGAGCTACTGTGTTTACTCATGGTCTTTTTTTATTTCAGAGTATGTTATTAATCTCATATTACATTTGCTTCCTTTGTGTGTGGAAGTCCCCGTTAGGCCTGAAAGTATGATGCTATCTTATTATTATGACTGCAGACCTTGATAGCTGTTTGCTACAGTAACAGCTTCTACTTTTCAGGACAGGCTTAATAACAGGCTTAATAAAAGATAGTGCAAGTTTCTTTCAGGAATGTTCTTCAGTTTAGAGTCTGCATCACTTCTTTCTGCCACTAGCCTATAGTCTTTTAGCTAACGATTGGCATTGAAGATGCTGAGTTTATGCTCGTGTTTAGCAGCCCCAGAGTGTCCCATTCTGGTGGGTCAGTGCTTGTCTGTGGAGATGACACAAGTTGTGTGCTTACATTTGGAAACACAAATGTGCAAAATTACCAGAACTGTCTGAACACATGATCGTACTTAAAACACTGGACAATTCTGAAGTACTGCAGTGTTAAACCGCTGCTATAGCTGGCAACCTGTGAATGCGCTAAAGTGCAGGAATAAGCTCCTGCTGGAGGCCCTTATTTGCTTGAGCTGAATGTTATTTTTCTTATCACTGTGCATTACTTTCCTCACGTGAACGTGACCTGAGCTGAACTAGTTTTGCGCTTCATCACCAACCACAAAACATTCAGTGTTATGAGGCTTAGGAAAAAAAAAACACTTCAAAGATTTCTCACTGAAGCTCCTCTACTCTCTGCATGTTGAAGCTTTGCTTGAATTTCTGTAGCCATTTTGGCGCAATCTCTACAACTTCCATGCCTCCATTTTGTATGTGAGCAGCAATGCATTTAGACACTGCTTACACCTACACGCACAATCTCTCTCTCTTTCTCTCTCTCTCTCTCTCTCTCTCTCTCTCTCTCTCTCTCTCTTTCTCTTTCTCTCTCTCTCTCTCTCTCTCTCTCTCTCTCTCTCTCTCTCTCTCTTGCTCTCTCACACAAACACACACACACACACACACATAAAGACACATATAGCACAAGTGCAGACACACACCCTAACACAGTTTTTTCACCACCTGGGGAATAAAAGTCCTTACGAAGCATTTTTCACATCCACACACCAATGACTCATCACCAGAGTGACAGTGTATGACATTCGGTAAGTTCAGGAGTTAATAACTTTAGTTCTTCATTTTCCTTCCCCTTAAATGAACCTCCATTCTTAATGAAATAATAATAAAACTAAAAATCATACTCATTAAAAACATTATCAAGATTTTACCTGGACTTTTTTTTTTTTTTTGCAGTGCATTTCCCTACATCCCCCCCACGGATAGAAACTGAGACAATGGAATAAAGTGTTCCCCTTTTTTTTTTTAAACAAAGTCTCTGTAACTATCTTCCAGTTCTCTGAATTATCTTTTCAGCTCGCTGCTGACTCGAATCTCCGGCAAACGCAGCGCTGTGTGTGGGTTCGGTCTTTTTTTTTAATTATGAAAGAGACGGTATTGATGTTTCAGAAGGCGCCTTCTTAAATCATTTATCACCAGCAGAGTGCTAACTGAGCACTTCCTACAACACGCTGCCCAGTGCTAAAGCCTGCTCTCATACCTTATCTCCAGCCTGTATCACGACTGCTGTCCTGCAGACCACTCCACACAAATCAGACCAATGAGAGATGTCAGAGTCTGAGAGAGACTGAGTGAGAGTTGTTTATTTTAACAGCAGATGTATTTTTACATAGAGAGAGAGTGTTTTTCTCGCAAGTAAAAGTTAATTTACCCTCTAAAGTTTCTTATTTTCATGCAGAAAAACAGAATGAAAAATAACAACTTTTTTTTTTCTTCTTCTCTTTTATTTTTTTATTTTTTATTTTTGCTTCCGGAAGCATGTGCACACACATTTCCATATGAATATGTTTTTGAAATTATCTCCCTTTTATCAAACATCTCCTCTTTCCTCTTCTTTATGAAGTCTAACCAGAGCGTCTGCAATGGTTTAGCACAGAGCAACCACTTAAGCAGCTTTTAAAGGAAATGTGTCGTTTTCTTTTTTTTTTATTACTTTTTTCTTTCTTTCCGCTCTAAGCAAGCCACCCCCCACACCCCCCGCCCCACCCCTCTCACTCGCGTCAGGTGTTGTGGTGGAGTGTGGAGGGGGTTGGTGTGGGTGGGGGTGGGGGTTTAAGGCCTTTGTTCAGTATCTCTATATCACCCCACACAGGGTTCAGTTAAAAATGGGTTCAGCTGAACATCCGCAGCTTCACCAAAAAAAAATAACCTCCCACCCTTCTCTGCAGCTCACCTTTGTAACACATGTGCACACACACACACACACAACAAACACACACTGACATGTATATACACACAGACTCATGCAAAAGCATGCTTGCTAACAAATGCAGTCACACTGTACAGAACCTTGCAAAACCAGCACACTCACACACACACAAACACACTCACACACCTACACACACAGACATGCACATGCTGGGTTTATTTCAGGATTTTATTTCTCAGAAACCCGCTTTTCTCTTCCTCACCCCTTCCTCTTCCCCCTCCCCCTTTTCTGGTAAAGGGCACAACTTAAGGCTCCATGCTATCGCTATAGCAACTCCACAGTGGCCTTATCCTTAAGCACAAGGTTCAGCATGCACAGCCATGACTGCCAACCCCGAATCCAAAGAGAAGGGCCAATGAGATTACGGCCGCCACAAAATATAATCTCACATTTCACCGGCCCGCAATACACTCCATAATGCAGTGTGCTAACATTAGCTCACTTCTTAATGCAGAAACAATGGTAATAATCTGACATGAAGAGCCATGGGCAGATTGCTGTTCTAATGGCTGAGTAAATACATCATAATACACTCTTATAAATGAGGTTCCACCAGCGTTCTTTGGTAAAAAGCCTATGGGTATTTATAGAACCATTACAACTCAAAGAGCCATTCGAATGCTGAACCCTACCGGGAGGAGTCTCCGCTGATTCGTTCTGAGAATTGGGCGATGGCCCCTTTAACTCATTGAAACCTGCAGTCTGAGTTACAGAACGTCCATTTTGGCCACATATCAGTTCGTACCATTCAGGGCTTTCCTTGTGCTCTCACTGTATATAAGAGATACAAGGCTTCCTTTATTATTGGATGCACTGTGATTTTTTTCAGAGGGAGTGTGCAAGCCTGTGAGCTGACGTTATGATTAAGAAATATAAAGCTGAATACATTTTCGTCCCTGTAATTATTTTAGAATCAATGCCAATGAGATTATGTGTGGCGGTTAGAGCTTGCTGTCAGATGCTGTTTTGAATAGAAGCAATGTCCCAGGCCTGCTGTCCCAGGACTATTTTTAAGGTTTATGATGTGATCAAGATGAATTATTGATATCTGCTACCTCTCCCTCTCTCTCTCTCTCTCTCTCTCTCTCTCTCTCTCTCTCTCTCTGTCACCCCCCCTCCTCTTTCTTTCTTGTTTAAGCATCATGCATGTGTACTGTCCCCTTTTCCCTTGTGGTCATGTAGTTAAGCCTTTAACTCTGCTCTTGGCTTATGCCAATGGCTTGAACAATGGTGTGCAGGAAAAGCTGTAGTCAAATGCAAATAAGAGCAGAGTGCTGGTATCCACTGGGCAAACCAGCCAGAATAGGAGTCTTTATTATAATAATGATAATAATAAACCACAGTGAACAAAAAATAGGGCACAGTGTGCAGTTACCACTAACATACAGCCTTCCATTAGAGCTGTGTATCCCCAGCTTATCTCCAAGAAGCATTAACTTAATCTTCTGGAAATAAGATATGATTTGTTTTTTTTTTTACTTTTTATTTTTTTCTTCTCTCCCTTGCCCTTCTGCATTGACCGGAGTGTCGGGTAACACCAGGTTAAATTTAGGTTAATTGGAAAGACTGCTTTTCTCAGCTTGTTGTGATCAGAAACCAAGACGGAATGCAGAATTATGGCTGAAGGCATATTTTCAGGGACCTTTACTGATGCTTCAGCTCTTAGAAGGTTCTCAGAGACGTCAGGGATTTTGTAGGTTATTTATGATTGTCGAACATCGTGAACTATGTTTATATTCTGTATCGACCTGTTTGAGTATTCACTGCTAACAAAAGCATATATCAAATAGCATATACAGAGAAACCTTGACTTACGACTGAATCAGTTTACAAATTTTCCGAGATATGAGCAGACGCTCGGGCGATTTTTTTTGCTTTATGATGCGAGTCGAGATCTGAGCGAGCGAGCTTACGCCACCCACCACTAGGTGGCCCAGCGAGCATTCAGTGCGCTTAGCTATATTGCTGTGCAAGCATCTCTGCCGTATCGCTGTTTATTGTAGCTTTCTAGCATTAAGTGTGTAGCGAGTAAGTTAAGAAAAACTTCCCCAACCTCCTCCGCCAATCTCCTCCACCTCTGCCAGTATCTGATCTTCAAGGTAAATACACTTAGAACCAGTTTATTTCTTCACATTCCCTTTAATTTGTATATTATTATTTTTATACATTATTTGTTACTCATAAAGTAAATTCTCTTATTTAAAAACACGTAAAGAAATTTTGTGTGGTTTTGGGGGCTGGAATGGATTAATAACATTTCAATACATATTAATGTTGAAATTTAATTTGATATACGAGCAAATTGAGTAATGAGCTAGGCCACAGAACGAATTAAACTTGTAAGTCAAGGTGTTACTGTATAGTAAAATATTAAGGATGTTTGTTGTCATAGCATATAAAGCAGAAATGTTTATTTATTTATTTTGTAGTTATGAATTGTGAGTGACCACGTTGGCCAAAATAGTCTTTAAAAGGATTCAGAGGGTGAAGTTGATTGGGAGCCGGTTGCGGTAGCTCTGAATGAATGGCTGAATATCAAACTAACATCTGCGCTGACGGAGGCCTGTGGGTGTCGGGGATAAAGGAAAGAATTTCAGTTTTAAGTTTAACCAGACTAACAGGTGCTTCTCTTTTGGCCTGTGTGTGGTCAGTATTCCTTATCTAATGCTAGCAGGGTGCAGGGCCTGTTGTTTTGTGGCCAGAGGGTGTGTGTGTGTGTGTGTGTGTGTGTGTGTGTGTGTGTGTGTGTGTGTGTGTGTGTGTGTGTGTGTGAAAGGGCCTGCCATAGTGAGGGCAGTAGTCTGGCACCACTTTTACTATCTTTCTTCCCTCTGAAATACCATCAAACCCATCACTTTCAGTGTTTTCCTTTCATCCTGACCCTCTACTCTCATTTGCTGCTTCCTTCTCCCTTATTCTTCACCTTCTGCCAGGAAAAAATGACACATTTCTCCTTTTTTTTTTCTCCCCCCCCCCCCCCCCCCCCCTCACCTTCCCAACAACTCCTTACCTCTCCCCCTCCCCCGTCTGAATCGGAAGGCTTGCATAGTCAATTACTTTGGATTTTTGAGAGATGGAGTGAGTCGGGAGTTGCCATATTTTTGTATAATATTAATATTTCATAAGCGCCATTCTAGGCTGCATATCTAAGAGAGAAGGGGAGCCTATTAGATTCTGCAGCGGCGGGACATTATTCAGCCGGCACACAGGAATATACAGCAGCTGCAGCTGCTAGTCATTACAGCTAGTGCTCTTTATTTTTATCCTGATTGAGGTGAGGGAAAAAAAAAAGAATAAAAAAAAAGGTGGAAATGATGAATACTGTACTGGCAACCCTGGTGTTGTTTGATGTGTCGAGTTCAAGTTCAACCACTCGAATGTGCGGCGTGTTGCCAGATCGGAGTGTGCAGAGACAACAGGTACACATCGAATAAGAGGTCACATCCTTGAAAATCTGCCACAATACAAAGACTGTTGCTAATGAATTGGAAGCGAGTTAAAGGGCCCATGTCCCACATTTTCTGATACGCACTTATGATGGTGGTAGAGTTTTAATGTATCTAAAATAGATATAATTCATTTTAACATGATCATTTTCCAACAGGCTGTTTTTGTTATGATGTCTTTAAGATGAATATTTGCAAATGACCTGTATTTTGAATGGCTGCCCTGTATAGGGACTTCTTCGAGAAGCATAATTATACATTACTCTTAATACTCAGAGTGAAAGTGTGAGACTAACCTGCTGCAGTCTGAATAAGCGGATACAGTACCTGTAAATGTGCTATAACATGATAAAACCAGTGGATTCGATATGAGTTGTTTGTTTCCGTATATAGAGAGTGTAGATGGAGGAGTGATGAATAATAATGTTTACACACAGCATTAAACACTTTAATTTTAAAACAGCAAGGGATTTTTATTTTTTACCTGATCCAGGAACTTTAAATGCAGCCTTGGGCCGTTAATCAGAACGGAATTGAATTGGGCCGAGTGGACGGAAAGCAGCGGAACAATTCGGAAAAGAGGAAAGGAAAAGGGGAAAAACAATCGATGTTGAAAAATGGAACGATTGATTGAACTTGCTCGCTGTTGTTTCTCAACCAGATGAGATAGATATGCACCATTGCAAACACTCATGGGTGGCTTTGTGGAAAGACAAACACACACTCCTGTAAATACACACACACAAACACATGCACAGATGTACAAAGCAAACACACACTAATGCACTAGCCTCAAATGTATTAATGTAGTCTGCCAGCTTTCTGTGAAATTCAGATGCAGAAAAGGGAGGGGGGCATCTCTCTCTCTCTCTCCCTCTCTCTCTCTCTCTCTCTCTCTCATTCTGTCTCACTCTTGAAAAAACTGCCATCTATCTATTAGTGTCCTGTAAATATTACATGAGCATTGGATCTAGCTTTGGCACGATAGCAAAACTGAGAGAGAGAGAGAAAGAGACAGAGAGAGAGAGAGAGAGTATTATCTTATTCCAGCACTCCTTGTTTATTGCTACTGTTCATGACCTACTTCTATCCTTCCCTAGTCAGCACGGCACACTCCAATCTGCCCCCCATCTCAAACGCCCGTCCCCACAGTACAATTACCGCGCGAAGAGAACCCAAATGGAGATGTTTGTACTAAATAACACACGTGTAATTAAGACCTAATGAGCTCTTGTCACTACGGAATGTGCAATTAGACTGGTAATAGAAAATCTCTGCTCAGAGCTGAGAGAGAAAGAGAGAGAGAGAGAGAGAGAACAAATCAAAGCCTGCTTAAAGGAATAGTTTAGCTAAATATATTTTATCCCTTTCCCAGCTGTCCCTTCACCTCTAATATCGTCAATAACCAGAGATCGGTATTAAATAGTTACATTTACTTATTTGAATTATCAGTAGATTTTTACTTCCTTGAGTATTTTTAGATATTCATGAGAGTTTTAGTTCTGCTCAGGAATATTAATCAAAACCGGAGCAAAAAATACATATTGAGTTTTACGTTGGCAGCATACGGCAAATGAAAACAAAACTTTGAAGCAAAATAATGTAGAAAATATTACAGTGGTTAGAGTTTGGTGTAGTGCATGCTGCTCACTGAATAGTACTCCTTTGCCGTGTCCAAAACTGTTTCCTATTCACTATATAACACACTATTATTTTCAATGCACTCCTAACCCAGGACGGCACGGTGGCGCAGCAGATAGTGTCGCAGTCACACAGCTCCAGGGAACTGTCTGTGAGGAGTGTGGTGTGTTCTCCCTGTGTCCGCGTGGGTTTCCTCCGGGTGCTCCGGTTTCCTCTCACAGTCCAAAAACACACGTTGGTAGGTGGATTGGTGACTCAAAAGTGTTGGTAGATGTGAGCGTGTGTGTGTCTGTGTTGCCCTTTGAAGGACTGGCGCCCCCTCCAGGGTGTTTTCCCGCCTTGCGCCCAATGATTCCAGGTAGGCTCTGGACCCACTGAGGCCCTGAACTGGATAAGCGCTTACAGATAATGAATGAATGACTCCTAGCCCACAATGCACCACAAAAGGTATTGTACGACCCATGTACACTAGCTGACATTAATGGATAGTGAAAACTCATAATGTACAGTGCTGTTTGGTAAAAAGCCACATGAGGAAGTGTCTGAATGTAGTTCCCTGTAATAGTGCACTCTATAGTCTGTACAGTGTCTCCAGTAAAATACTACAAAAGCAGTCTTTAGGCATCAAACATGTCTTGTTTTTTTTTTAACCTTACTTTAGAGCAATAAAAATATTTAAAATCCCCTCTGGTCTTCTGTAAAAGCCCTATAAAAATCTCAGTTCATCAGAATGGCATTTTTAGAAGAAAAAACAAATCCTAACGCCTTAAATGTGTTTAGACGTAAAGCCACACCTTCACCTTCATTAAGGATCTATGAATATGCAATTGCCTGTGGCTATAAAGCCCCACCCCACAAGGCGATGTGAATAATTCCTTGGGTTTATGACGTAAGAAACCCTAGCTGTCTGAACCACGGAAATGCTCAGCCATGGCACTGTCTGCTTATTCCATCTTGTGAAATGTCTTTTAGCTTGAACATCAGATTTTCATTTTGCAGTTCCACTGCAGGGTGTCTTTAAACATTTAAGACAACGTCATTTGAGTTTAACAAAGCATCAATACATCAGCACTACTTTAGCAGCGATGGGAGAGATTAATCTGTCCTCTGTGACCTCCTGAAAACCCAGCAGGAGCCTAAAAGCATAGGATACACTATTGTTTAGCATTCCTTCAGCTTTCATAAACACATCTCTCGCCGAGTTGGTTTAAACATTTGAAACGAGAAGGTTCGCATGGCTGCTGGAGTGGAAACTAATAGGATCCCAGTATGAACAGAGAGCTCCTACAGGGCTGTATTTACTCATTCGCAGCTCTGTCTGATTACGTTTGTCTTTATTGGAGTTAAACGCTGGCGAACTCATTGTCAGCTTGACCTTGTAGTGAGCCGTGGACGTCTTTTAACTGACCGCTTTCCTGTGCGGGGGTATTAATATGACACTGTAGTCAGGTTGAACATTAGAAATATATTCGTGCATTGTACATTATTATTATTGCTCTAGGAGCAAAGAGCGATATCTTATAATGTCATTTGTGTAATAGTAAACAAGTCTGACAGTAATGAAAAGCCATTTGTTTAAAATGTGTGGGGATAAATGAACTAAGGTATGAAATGCATATTTCACACACACACACACCTGTGTCTAACACACACACACACACACACACTTTCCATCAATTCCGCAACTGGATTGATGTCCTGGGCTTCTGATCACGTCTGTCTGAAAGAGAGGCATTCACATTGACGAGAGAGGATGGGATCTCTCTCTCTCTCTCTCTCTCTCTCTCTCTCTCTCTCGTCCTCTCTCTCTCTCGTCCTTGCTGTGTTGGGTATGCTCTCTATATGAAATGGTTTGATGAGTCTGCTTGTAGAAGATGCTCTTTGTTGCGTCCGCTGGGATTGGCCTTGAGAGACGTGCCTTTGTTGTCCTTTAGATCTAATGCATGCTGCTCTAATAGATTTAATGGTAGCCGATGACAAGGTTTACAGGCTTTTATATCAAACACATGCACACACACTCTTATGTGCACTCTCTCTCTCTCTCTCTCTCTCTCTGTCTCTCAAACAGACACACACACAAACACATGCACAAACCACACACACACACACGCACACTCTTAGTATGGACTGTAATTTAAAAAAGCTTAATTCCCTGAAATCCGAACCAATCACTTTGATGCCAGTGTTGTAGCTTCCACCAAGGGCCTGGCAAGCATCAAGGCTTAAGCAGAGATAGGGCCACTCTTTTTTAACCCCTTAATATTCCAAGCCTATTATGTCATGAGGGCTGAAAGATGAATCGTTTTTCTACTGCAGTCGCCATGTTGCTAAGAGTGCAGTTTTCCTATTGCAAGAGCTGCAGTTATTACTTTAGCCTATGTCATCAACGGTGTTGGTTTATCAAGATTTAAGCAGGGACATTTAACCCTATAACAGCTGGTGAACTACCTGTAGACAGACTGTACTCGGCTCGGTTGTCAGCATTCAGTCTTCAGTTGTTTACAAAACCCAGATGCAAACATGGAGTGTGTTTATGCATCGACACAATGTCTGTATCTGCCATCACCGAAATTTGGCACGTCACGTCCGGTGTGCGGTAGTCTTGAGGAGGCTAATTTGCATATTGCAGCTTTTTGCATTATCACTCGTGCAGCGGTATTACATCGCAGTAATGCTTAACCCCAACTGATTGGGTGTGCTACGGGGTGATGGAATAGCTTCTGATATCACTGTAATGCGTTGGACCAGTACTTGGGGTCCAGAACATCAGCACTAGTCCTCACTCATATTCTTTTGCCTGGTTACCACCAGATCCTCTCAGGAATGTCCCAACATCTAATGTAATGCCTTCTGAAAACAGTGGGTGTTACTGTAGCAACTGAAAATAACTATTCATACTCTTGGTTTCTGAAGAAATGTGGGTGTGTGTGTTTCAAACCTTTGTCCACATAGTGTTCACATCTAATCAACAGTTTGGAAAATGGAATATTGAAATGATCTGGTTTCTCTGTAAATGAATAGCAATGGGCCTTAAAAGTTCTTAATGAGTGCTCCACTCAAATAACCCACAGCACTCCATCAACAACAGTATTAAACTGAAGTTATTATGCATCTTATTTGTCACAGATTGGCTACTCTAAAAATTCCATAGGTGTGAGTGTGTGTATGAATGTGTGAGTGTGTGTGGCCCTGCGAAGAACTGGTGCCCCCTCAAGGGTGTGATCCTGCCTTGCGCCCAATGATTCCGGGCAGGTTCTGGACCCACTGCGGCCCTGAACTGGAAAAGTGGTTACAGACAATGAATGAATAATTTATAAATGAGTGTTAAATATGGTATATATTCGCCATGGGTACTTAAACATATGAGCAAAACTGTCATTTGGAAATCCCAGTAGAATTGTATCGTGGCTCAGATATTGTGATAATATATTGTTTGACTTCTGGTTCCCCACCGTCCTTTAATACCTCTGCACTACAGGGTTTTCAAATGCTTTGAATTTTCTTTTGCTTTTGTGACGGGCTATTTTCCAGCCCTACGCAGCATCTCTTATGTTTTCCTGCATGTGACAGATGTGGCTGAAAAATGCTTGCTAGAAGCTCTCATGTCAGCACTTTCGTGTAATTGCTCGTTCCCGAAATTAGATTTTGGAATCTTGTTACTCTAAATCTCTTCTCACTTTATAAACCTAGTTAACTCCAGGCTTTGTTCTGTCCTCCCTCTCTCTCTCTGTCTCTCTCTCGCTCTCCCTCTTTCTGAGTGAACTGAATTGGGGAAACAGGGCGATGAATGAGGCCGCATGAGTGCGATATCCAAACACTGAGGAGTAATTAAGACCAGCAGATGATGGCGAATGATTCTCCAGTGGTTGCCTTGATTGCTCACACATACACACACAAACACACAAACACACTCACAAGAACACCACACACACTCGTGCACACACACACACACACACACACACACACACTCTGGGAGAGAGTGTAATTTGTGAAGGTGTCTGCCGGAGTCTCCATTTGGATACATTTGCATGTTAATTAAAGAGGCGGTTCAGCTGTTCTGGCTCATTTCTTCAGCCTTAAGTCCATAAAGAAACAATGATCATTCTCCTCAGCGGAGCAGTGTGTGTGTGTGTGTGTGTTTAAGTTGTGTGCTTCTTTGCTTGAGTCAACCTGTGATTCCTCAGGTATAACCATGCAGTCACAGTTTCTGTGTGTTTCTTAGAAGAGCCAACAGGACAGAACGAATTTGAATCTCTCTCTCTCTCTCTCTCTCTCTCTCTCTCTCTCAATTTCTCTATCAGGTGTTTGATTGGCATGTTATTAGTCATACTGCAGGACCACATTGAGGTGTCAAATTCCTATAGAGAGAGGGAGACAGAGAGAGAGAGAGAGAGAGAGAGAGAGAGAGAGAGAGAACTGATGGAGAAAAAGGAGACTGATAGAAAAGAGACACAGAGAGAGAGAGAGATAGAGAGAGAGAGATTGTAGTGGTGTGTTTGTGTGTGTGTGTGTGTGTGTGTGTGTGTGTGTGTGTGTGTGGGGTGCTCTCATTTCAAGCGCTAAATTTAAACCAGACATGAGAGTGCAAACACACACACACACACACTTATAATGTACCATTTCATGTGGCTTTTGTTAAGAGAAGTTGCTGGTGGCAGCCATCTTGTTGTGGAGGTGTTGCTCTCCAATGTCACACTCACAGTTCACACCCAGCCAACAAATGTAAGAGCATTAGGACACCTGAGCAGAAACACAAAAATATACAGCTCTACACTTGTGCCAAAGGAGCTGTGCTCTTATCATACACACACACACACACACACACACACACATTTCTGTCTAGGACTCGCTAATTACATTTTTGCCTGTACTAAAAAGTAGGGCAGCACTTTATGGACAAAATACAGTATTGTAATCACTCTGCAATCTTATGACCGCACGAAATGTATAATTCTTGTTGTGGTGAATTTAACCCTTTCATATCAATGTCTTTCTTAAAGTCTGTTCTGTTTTCTTAATAACAGGATATCACAATACTTTCATTGCATTTATTTGACGTAAAACTGGCACGTCACGTCCGGTGTGCGGTAGTCTTGAGGAGGCTCATTTGCATATTGCAGCTTTTTGCATTATCACTCGTGCAGCGGTATTACATCGCAGTAATGCTTAACCCCAACTGATTGGGTGTGCTCCGGGTGATGGAATAGCTTCTGATATCACTGTAATGATTTGGACCGGTACTTGGGGTCCAGAACATCAGCACTAGTCCTCACTCATATTCTTTTGCCTGGTTACCACCAGATCCTCTCAGGAATGTCCCAACATCTAATGTAATGCCTTCTGAAAACAGTGGGTGTTACTGTAGCAACTGAAAATAACTATTCATACTCTTGGTTTCTGAAGAAATGTGGGTGTGTGTTTCACACATTTGGCCACATAGTGTTCACATCTAATCAACAGTTTGGAAAATGGAATATTGAAATGATCTGGTTTCTCTGTAAATGAATAGCAATGGGCCTTAAAAGTTCTTAATGAGTGCTCCACTCAAATAACCCACAGCACTCCATCAACAACAGTATTAATCTGAAGTTATTATGCATCTTATTTATCACAGATCGGCTACTCTAAAGATAACAATGAATTAATGATAAGCATTAGTTTCAAATGAGCATTAAAGTACGGTCTAGCTTTTGTTACATGGTTCTAAAGTGAGTGTTCAGAGTTAACCTGCTACAGTTTTGCCTTTGCACCTGTTTTTTTCATTCCTCTCCAAGAAGGAAAGAAGAAAACACATGCTGCTGTTTTTGGCTAATATCTGTAATCTCAGGCTTTTGTCTGCAAATTACATAATAAACACAAGCAGTCAGCTGCTGGAACGAACACACACACACACACACACACACACTCACATT
Organism: Hoplias malabaricus; assembly: GCF_029633855.1. Classification (NCBI taxonomy): domain Eukaryota; kingdom Metazoa; phylum Chordata; class Actinopteri; order Characiformes; family Erythrinidae; genus Hoplias; species Hoplias malabaricus. Next base: position 45,523,439 of record NC_089802.1, on the reverse strand, counting down.
TGATCTGGTGAGAGGCTGAAACATTCCAAGCTGTGTGTTCTGGCCAAAGCCCGAGTGTTAATCACTCCCTGTCTCGCGCCTCTACACACACACACACACACACACACACACTTGGATGCTTTCAGACACACATATGCACACACACACACACACACACACACACACACACACACACTGACTGGGCTGCCCTGCTGTGTCAGAGGTTGCCCTGGGAGTGAGTGGTAGAGCTAAAGGCCGTTCTGCCCTTTTAGCTACACTGTGTGTGTGAAGCGTGTGTGTGTGGGGGTGTATATGACACAAGGCTCTGCTGGTGTAATTAATGCTTCCATGTTTCTGACACCCCCTGCAGTCACCTTACGTGACACAAGTGTATTTCTCTCTCTCTCGTTCTCTCTTTCTCTCTATCTCTCTCTCTCTCTCTCTCTCTCACACACACACACAAACACTTATACACACACATTGTTCCACACCCCTGACTGGCCTAATTACCCCTTAGCTAATGAACTGTAATTACAACTGTAGAGCTATGGGAGCTTCTGAGAAAACTCTCTCTCTTTCTTTCGCTCTCTGTGTCTCTCTCTGTGTGTATATGTATGTTTGTGTATATATATATATATATATATATATATATATATATATATATATATATATATATATATCAGCAGAAATGTAGGACTGACTATAGAATATTAATTAATTCAGTACTTCAGTTCAGTGCTGTAACAAATCTGCCCTGAAGTTGAACTCTGTGAAGTCATGTTGTATGTTTCACCCTGTGGGGAAGTTTGGGAATGATTGCCTATTTTTAGATGTTTCTTAGATGTTTATATGTTTAGATGTATGTATAGAATAGCTCTTAAAAGGCTTGAAAATACAAAAAAAAAATTAATGAGTCTGAATGGGGTTCAGTTCTCCACTTGAGCAATGCTCATTTGCTCATCACAGTGCTAATGTAGTGTTGTGGTGATGTGTTTTGATCAAATAAATCCAGTACAACACTTCTGACAAACTCTCTCTCTCTCTCTCTCTCTCTCTCTCTCTCTCTCTCTCTCTCTCTCTCTCTCTCCAGTTTGATGGTGAAAACATGTACATGAATGAAAACAACCAAGAGTTCCTTTCCCCGAGTCAGGTAAGACTCAATTTTAATTTATTACACGTTCTGGATATTCTGTAAGAACTTGGTCAGAACGGTACCAAATAAAGGGAAGCACACTAGCAAGAATCATTACAAAGATTTAATAAAGCCAAATAATGAACAGAAGTGTTAATTCAAAGATGCTAAATGCTAAATCCCCCCTCACCCAAAAAAAAAATAAAAATAAATAAAAGAAGAAAACAAAGAAATATCCGCTCTTCAGATGTGAATAAAGCCTTTGAGTCTGATGCATATCTCACACTTCTCTACACCCATGAGCCATAACAATACTACCATTTCCTTGTTTCTACACTTCTTATAGTTTACTAACTGTAGACATACACATAGTAGTTCTACAGGTAAAGACTATTGCTCCAGCCTTTGTTCTTCAACAATCAGGACCACCACGGAGCAGGTATTTATTTGGTAGTGGATGTTTTTATTTAGTGGCCTATTTTCAGTCCAGATCCTGAGGGGTTTAAAACCTCCATCAGCACTGCTGTGTCTGATCCATTCCTATCAGCACAACACACACCAACACATCATCACCATGTCAGTACAGCACTAAGAGTGATCCACTAGCCAAATCATAACTGCTCTGTGGGGGTTATGTGTGGGTCCTGACCATTGAAAGAGAGAGTGAAAGAGAGCTAAACAAGTATGCAGAGCAACAGATGGACTACAGTCTGTAATTGTAGAACTACAACGTGGAAATATAGGGTTAGAGCAGTTGATAAAATAGACAATGAGTGAAGAAACAAGGAGGTGGTTGTAATGTTATGGCAGATTGGAATACAATGTATACCACATCATACATTCACATAGTGTATCACCCCATGGCTTTATGGGAAAATTCTCAGTTTTTCTCTGTATGTGGAGAATTTTGAAGCAAATGCTAATTTATATTAAAAAAATGAATGCATGATATCATTGGTTGAGGCACACACACACACACAAACACACATTGGTTGAGGCACACACGCACACAGCTGTGTGGAACACATGGTAGGGCATATGGTTGTGTTTGTGTTTGGGGATTTGCTGAATTAGTTGTATCTCTCCCCTATTAAACAAACAGAAGGAGAGAGAGCAAGAGAGTTCTACTTCTCTCATTCTCGCTCATCAGTCCATCACACACACTGCACATCATACAAGAAATGACACTTCTTTGAAGTCAATGTCTTTAACTAAAATGCAACTGTTATCATCCATTGTGATCAGTTATCTGAATTTATTTGGCACTTCCAAAATTGGCATAGGTATTAGATTGATTTTCATATTGATTAGTGCGAGATATATTCACAATACTTACTTTGCATTCATCAACGTCAATCATAAAACAAGTTCCTTATCTTCAAAAAAAGAAAGTATTCTTATCTTGTACTCTTTTTAATTAGATAAAAAAAAATTCAATCTGTACTCACACAGTATCCTCACTGAATAGCCTCCAGGACGTTACAGTTCTGCTGATGCCAGAGCATGGCATTATGGGTAGCTTCAGAGAGACCTGTCTTTTTTTTCTCCTTAAAATGTTAGCATTTTTGAGACACAAATTTTTCCTTCTAAAAATTTAGAAAACAAAGCCTTACTTCCATTACAGAAGGGTTGGGTATTATTTAAATGTTGGAATACTGATTTCTAAGTGGTAATTTTTGCTACATTTATTTAAATTACAGACTGAACTGCCTTAACTTCTCAAAGGCTATTTCTCAATACAAAGTATGTCAAGTTCAACCTGCCACACGTACTAGTTATGCTGCGATTGAGTGATGTGGGAAACTGGGAAATGCCATTTTTCCTACTTGTAAATTGCACCCGAACGGCGGCCGAAAAGTCGTATTTACCACGGGTAAACTCGAGATTCTAGATGATACACATGTTTACAAGATGTGACGTACAGGGGTTGGACAATGAACCTGAAACACCTGTCATTTTAGTGTGGGAGGTTTCATGGCTAAATTGGAGCAGCCTGGTGGCCAATCTTCATTAATTGCACATTGCACCAGTAAGACCATGTGCATCCAATGGTTCAAACATTGTATCCTGAAGGCGGTGCCATGTATCAGGACGACCAATACACCAATACACACAGCAAGACTGGAGAAAGATTGGTTTGATGAACATGAAAGTGAAGTTGAACATCTCCCGTGGCCTGCACAGTCACCAGATCTAAATATTATTGAGCCACTTTGGGGTGTTTTGGAGGAGCGAGTCAGGAAACGTTTTCCTCCACCAGCATCACGTAGCGACCTGGCCACTATCCTGCAAGAAGAATGGCTTAAAATCCCTCTGACCACTGTGCAGGACTTGTATATGTCATTCCCAAGACGAATCGACGCTGTACTGGCAGCAAAAGGAGGCCCTACACCATACTAATAAATTATTGTGGTCTAAAACCAGGTGTTTCGGTTTCATTGTCCAACCCCTGTATATCGCCACCTTTTACCTCTTTCCCAGGAGTAAATGGCAAATATGCATTTGAATAGTTTAATTATGCATGTTTTCTGTAAATAAAAGCCATATATTATGATCAGTTTTGTCATTACTCAAAAACCGTTTAGTTGTTATTTAATGATAAATCACTTTTTGGGGACATGTTGTGTACAGTGGGTGGATCTTTAGCCAAGCTCCCGAATGCAGTGAAGTCATATTTACTACTCATACAACCTTCCGATGAGCACCTGAACGCAGCATTATGTAATTGGAATACAGGCATGCTTAATGAGTCACAGTCTCCGTGGCACGAAAAAATTAATAGCGCTGAGGTTGATGCGAAATGCATTCTGGGATATCTGACTCTCTCAATTCTACAGAAGTCATGTCCCAGTGCATCCTCCATAATACGGGCGGAGCAAGAACACATTTGGGTATTTGAGCTGTCCTTGGCTAGATGTGGCCTTTAAAATGTGGAACAGTACTTGGGCTGAGACTGGTGACGTTTTCCAAGAACACGAGAACACAAGCATAGACAAGAGCACGTATTAAGAAATGGCTATAGTCAGTGTGGGACAGAGGGTGTGGATTGTAATTTAGTCAGCCAATCATTGCATTGCTGTATTGCATTTCAGTCTAATGGTGTAAGGTACGGAACGTCCTGATATGCTGTAGATATGGAGGGTAGTATGGGTACTATGGACACTCAGACTGTAAACATGTAGGTAAAATAGTGATCAGTTAAAAGAATAAAAAGACTCCAAATGGACTCAGGTAAAAGCAGAAGTACTCTGATTTAAAAATACTCAGAAAATGGCCGGGGGAAATAAACGACAGTAATTCATGTCTCTTCCCGACGGAAAACGGCTAGAAAATGGAAAAGGCATAAAAGAACGAGAAGGATATTGGTATGTTTCAGTAAAACATACTGCTGCCTCCATCTCTGCTACTGCTGTTCTATCTTTATGACCTGATAGAAGGATTCTTATGTTATTCATGAGAGAGAGAAATTGCCTAGGCTCCTCTTTTTTTCAGTTTATCAGATCTCTCTCTATCTTTATTTCTATCTTTCTCTCTCTCTTGCTCTCTTTCTCTCACTCCCTCTCTATACCTCTCTCTCCCTCTCTCCCTCCTTTTGTTTCTAGCTGTTTACTCAGGGTCTGTTATATTTGACATCTGTCTTCCTCTCTCCTCCGCTTGACCAAGTTCAGGCAGTTCAGGCTGATTTTCCTTTTACTGCTGTAATGTTCCTGACACACACACACACACACACACACATGCATGCGTACACAGGCACCCACACACATTCTCTCTTTGTAATGCTCTTGACAGAAAGACCAAAGCAATGCTTTCAGGGAAGCGAACAATCAAAACATGCTCCGAATGTCTTTCTGTTTTATCAACTCAAAACAAATAGCCTTCTCTCTCTTTCCTATTCTCCTCTCTGTCCATGTTTGCTTCTGTTTGGCCAGTCATTACATTTTCAATCCATTCCTTATTACACTGAAGGATTTTACCATAAGGCTTTTACTGTATGACTTCCCTGAAATATAATGGTGGCTGCTGTAGCACTGAATGTGGGTTAACATGAAGGCGAAATGCTGTGCAGTTTCTCAGGAAACGTTAGCATAACTGTTTCAAACAATGGCACATTTGATTACAGACACCATCTTTAATATTTTCCATTTCTGTGTGACCTGATATTCACCTGTATCAAAATCAGCTGTAACTGAGTGAGTGTAATTCATTCATTCATTCATTCATTCAATTACTTTAATGGCCTTGTTCATCAAAAATGGCTCTTATGAAACTTATATATCTGTAAGTTCTAGTTTATTTTTATGTAATAGGATCCTCACAATTGTGGTGTGTTGATGAATCACCTTATTTTGTTATTAATGTTTGCTTTGGAAGGTTTGGTTTTATTTTATTTTTTTACATGTATTTTCTGCGTAGACTTAGACAAACTCCCTCTCTCATAGGGAAGGTCTTCAGTAGATGTACTGAAGGCCTAACACATCAGATTAAATGCAGCCATAATTAGGAAGTCATGGTGTTGATGTACAATGTGTGGGGCCTTATGCTGACAGAAAAAATATCCCTCCAGGCCTTCTGTCAGTAAGAGATAAAGAGTAGAGATTAGAGTGGGGGGAAAAAAAAGTATTTCCTCTAAGCTGACCCATATACAGTGCTTAAGTCACACACATACGGTACAGAAACACAGCCTCTCATGTGCTAGCTCTGTTCTCAGTTCAGGTACATCAGTACTCCTCTGAGTCTCCGCATTGACCCTGGCTGTCCTGCAGTGACCTTTGGCCTTGTCTGATTGGAGGGGAGAGGTGACCTCCTCTTGGCTCCTAATGAGCCCTCTGTGTGCTCAAGGTCAGGCAGCAACGCCGTGAACAAAAGAGTCTGGAGCCCACTGAGAGCTGACCTCCCGCCAAGAAGTGATCGATCTCGACCAAACGAGAGAGAGAGAGAGAGAGAGAGAGAGAAGGAGAGAGAGAATTGAATTAAGAGGCACACAGACAATATGGACAAGGAACTGATGGTGAAGAAAAAGCCTTCATTATACATTAGAACTTGGATCTGCTGCATATTGCTGAATTCTACCTCACAGATTTCAACTTTCCATAAAACATCTTTAGTGTAAACAACTTGTAACCAACCTTTGTCGCTTCCCTTCTTGCATCTCTGTATTAAGAGTCTCATAGTTACAATCATTCATTCATTCATTCATTCGTTTATTTGGTTCAGTTAACAACATGTTGAAACACTAGTGGGCACTCCTTATATTTTGTGTACTCTGCTATTGCAAGGTTCATCAAAAGCTGACACAGATGTATTATTGTGTTTACAAGGCTTGCATAATGGGACACTCTGGTGCAGCTGCACATGAGCCTAAGGTCACAATGCTCAGTGCCAAGTGTTGGCTAGAGGGGATATGGAAATGTTTTTGGATTCACTTTGATGCATTTGCAATCCAGAACCTAATGATCGAAGGCCAGTCTGGGCATTTTTGCATCTTTACTGGAAACGAGCAGTCATTTAACATCTTTCCTTTTAATAAAAACTGTGATAATACATCATGAGTACTGAGTGACAGGAGACTAACAGATGTGTAGACGCAGGACCATGGTTCACTAAGAAATTCATATTCTGTCTTTTTTAAAGACTTTTTTAAAGTCATAAGTCTTCTTTTACCTCCAGTCGTTATTACATAATATTCACAAGTGTTATGCCAGTTCTAGGCTGGATACTTGCTTGCTTTTATAAAAGAATAGCCTTCACCGATCCACTGACTTCTGTGAGAACGCCTGAAGCCTGGATCTTTGCTTGTGCCTGTTATCTATGCAGGAAATCAGCAGTAGCATTAGCAATAGCATTAGCATGCTTGGCCCCGGTACATAGTAGGAATAATTCTCTAATGGCCTTGCTGTTTGGACATGCAGCCGAGGCAGCGGCATAGATTATAATCTCGCAATTAGTGAAACAAGGTTTTATTGATTGCCGACCGGGTCCTCTGAGCTCCGGCTGCCAAGTAGGGCTCCTGATTGAGAAAGCAGAGCACGGAGAAAGGGAAGAGGGAGAGGGAGGGAGGGGAAAGGGAAATGCTGAAGAGAAGTTGGCTATAGAAGTAAAAAGGTTGTGCCAACTGATGGGAAAAAACTGAATAAGTTCGGGACAGGTTTGTTTATCCTACTTTTACATAATTGTTGGGTTCAAATATTGAAAAAGTTTCCAATCCGAATGTTTTCATGTCGACACAGCCAAGCAAGCTGTAGTTGAACTAGATGCTAGTGACACAGTGGTCTAAGCATTGGCCCTATCATTAATGCCTCAGCATATAAAGCTGGGACTCCACAGCCGTCTGAAAGCACAACTGGTGTGGGCAGTGCTGCTTATGCCAGGGCCATGCTGTAATCAACCCAGTGAGGTTTTGGGTAAACCACTCTTTTACAAATGTAACATTTCTCACTAGTAGCTGTGATAGGCCTGTGTTTCTATTACTGTAGAGTGGTGTAGCCTTTGTTCTCTAGTGCTAGCTAACTTCTAGCTTGAGAAGCCAAACAACACCACATCTACAGCTGCCTTCAAGACCTCAACACAGTTGTAGGAGAATGTTAGCAGCTCAGTTATTAGCAACCCAGCACTGGATAATACAGGCTGTATGTGTGTGTGTGTGTGTGGCTATGGGATGTCTGTGCCATGTGCTACCTAATGGTCAGCTAACTTCTATGGGCCTTTTTCAGGAACTGTGAATGACTTAATCTTATTTTGGAGAAATCTACCTTTACCATGTGACAGGAACGAGGAAAGGTCATTTATGAATAGAGCTGGATAACACGAGGCACACTCAGATTTCATATGCAAATATGTTTTGCTACATTATGTCGTATGCTGATGTGAAGCTTTTGATGATATTTCTGGCTTCACATTTGTGGAAATGACATTTTCGTGGAAGTGTGCACTGGGAGCTGTGTGCAAAGGGTAGTTCCCCCCCCCCTTCCCTGTGCACCTAGGAATGAATTTTTATGGTCAGTTCTGATTAGATTTATTTACTCCCATATTGGCTGCTGGTGGTGGATTTATATATTTATTTATATATTTGGGGTTCGTTTTCTTTACTTAAAGAAAAACCTTTTCTCTGTTTTGACTGAATTAACACAAGAAGCAACTTACATTCCCAGCATTTTACAGGTTCCATTTAGCCAAAGTTTGAACATAAAATGCTTTTTAATGGCATTTAATAGTTTCTTAAATGAAGAGTATTAATAAGAACTCCCTCCTCTTTTGCAACAGCAGCAGCATCTAAACCTCTGGAAAGACTTTATTTTAGATTTTTCAAAATTTCAGTGAGGATTTGATGGCGGATTCAGCCACTCCACATGCTACACCAACTTATCCCAGTGTAATAAGTTGTTCCACAGCCCAATGCAGCTGTGTTTATACCCGTCTTGCTGACGTCTGGCAGTAGGCGTGGTGACATTAGACTCATGTACCACCACCAAAGGGCCTGGTATGTATAGCCATGCTTGCTGTGTTAGCCCTAAAGATTTACTCTTATTTTTCAGTAGATTGTAGATTCACACTCACTCACACTCAGCAATTTAGAGTCGTGTTCTGTCAGAGGTGTTGTTCAGAGTTTGCATTAATAATGTGTGTCCTTCTTTCAGAGACAAGCTTCTCTCACGTTCTCTCTCATGACTTAGCACTGATCAGAGAGGCTGTGATTGGTACTGGTTGCTGTCGTTTGGCTTCTAATGTATATAGTGTATAATTTTATGATGGGCCACAGTGTGTAGGTACACTGACTTTAGCTCACTTTTACAAGTCTCTGATTGGAATTTGCAGTCTACTGTGACTGACAGGAAGCCTCCTGATTGGCTATGATTGGGGATTTCATATCATTGGCTTATTTTCACTGATTAAAGAGTCACCATACCGCCAGTAAACTCCCGCCGTTTTGTACAGAGGTGTGTGTGTGTGTCTATGTGCGCACTTCTGTGTGTGTGTGTGTGTGTGTGTGTGTGTTTTCTCCCTGCTGGTCCGAATTACGGCTGAGTGCATTACCGTGATTTACTACTTCCTCCCGCTGTTTAGATTGAAAAGAACGAGAGAGAGAGAGAGAGAGGGAGAGAGAGAGAGAGAAAGGCAGGCAAGTATGTGCTCACCCCTCCAACCCCACCTCTCTCCATCTTTTGTGAAATGAAAACAAAGAGAGAGCCTGCCAAAATATTTCTATAGCCGATCGCTGACCAAGCAGAGAGGCAGTCAGAAGACAAAGCAGAGAGAGATGGCTGGCAAGCTAGATTTGATGCCACAGCAAAAACCCTCATCTCTCTTTTCTCTCTCTCTCTCTCTCTCTCTCTCTCTCTTTCTCTCTCTCTTCCCTCTGTATATCTTTCATTTTTTCCCTTTCCTCTGCTCCCTTTATCCATCTCTCACTAGTTTTCTTTTAACTCTTACATTCTTCCCTCTTTCACTGTTTCATTCTTTCTGTGCTGTTCTCTCTGTCTTATTTCTTTCTCTCTTTCCTCTCTGCATGTTCTCCCTCCCTCTGGATCTCTCTCTCTCTCTCTCTCTCTCTCTCTTTCTCCACACATTTCTGCTCATCACTCTTTGGCTGTTTAGAATACCTCTCTGACACCGGATTGCTAACAAATGCAGCTGTGTGTTTACTTAAGGGTTACGGGTTGCCAGGGCCATTCCCAGCCTTCCTTTAATGCTGCTGCTGCTGATTGGAAGTGAATGTGACGGCTGTTTTAAAATGGGCTTTTATTGGGCCACACACTTAAGCACTGGTTTACCGTATGTACACCACACTCTCTCAATAGCCATAGAATTAATTTAATGTTTAAAAACCTTACAGACAAACACGTCACTGCTTATTCATCTGCTTTGCACTCAGAGCTGATGTCCATGGCTTTATTTTGCCATCCAGCAACATTGGTACTCTGCAGCAGTTTGTAGGTAACTATCATGTTTTAATTATATTATCTATTATCTATTGTTATCCATCTATCACATATATTTCTTTTACACACACACACATATATAGTTTCTGTTCAATGATAAACATGTACCTACATTTGCATACACTATTTTCTGGGGTTTTTTGTAAGTGCTTTTAGATGCAAATCAAGTCATAAAAGAGTTCCTTCCCTTTTTTAGTGCTTCACCTCAATGACACGGTGTTCTTCTGTTTTTTTTTTTTTTTTTTTTTTTTGCAACTCATCAAGCCTGCAAATAATATCTTACAGTACTGTGATGTTATGTGTTTGTCCACTTTTATCTACAGTATAGCGTTCAACTCAGCTGTGTGTGGATGGCAAAGTCAGATTTGTAGACTGTTCTCTGCTGAGTTGTGGTGTGTAAGAGCTGAGAGAGCTGTGACTGTCAGACTGAGGACAGATATAGACTTCATTGACAATGTGTCTGTTCACATTGACAACACGCACACACAATTACACACACACAGACACAGCTGGAGAGGGCTGATAAACACAGAGCTGGACAATAAATTAGTGTTTATTGTAGATATACTTTGTTTTCTGTTTATTGTGTTTAGTCTGTGTGTGTTTGTAGGAGAATGGAGAAAGATACACACTTTGGACCAGACTGTCACTATACACTTATTTCAAACTCAGATGTTTCACTCAAAATATCTCTCTCTCTCACACACACACACACACACACACACACACACACACAAATAAACACACACTAGACACAACAGAGCCTCATGAATTCCCTAAACAGTCTTCTTTTGTATTGTCCTTACAGTCACTGTGTGCATTGTTAAAGTTCACAATCTTTAATTGGCTGAATTTGTTTATTGAAACATGTTAATTTAAACAGAATAGTGACTGTTTACCAACACACACAGGCCCAATTGTGCAGGGTTCAATGTGATTTTCACATTATGAAGGTATTAAATGGGTGATAAAAGAGAAGTTACATTAAGTGAAAGTATGTGTTTCTGTGCCAAAGTCTTTATGAAAAGTAGCAGTTGTATGAAGCCAGAAAAACACTGAAGTGAAAGTAAAAAAAAAAAAACGATCAACTTTTATAAATAAGCACAAGTATAAAACAGCAAGAAAAGCCATAGTTTTGCCAGACACCTACTTGCTGCAAATCATTTGCCAAACAAGCGTCACTGATATTTCAGGAAGTCATTCATACACAGACTTCTAATTAGAAGACCTTGAAAGTATGTCAGACTCATATTCTATGGCATAAAGTTCAATATAGCTTGTGATTTGTGCAATATTTCATGTGACCCTGCCTAACAAAGGAAACCAAGCCTTTGGCTCAGAGCCTGAACATGTAGAGAACGATGCCATTCAAATGTGTATTAGTATTTTTATTAGTATTAACATTTTTTTGTCATTTTTTGGAGAGTTTCCTCTTTTCTGAAATTGTGGAACAGGGCAAAGCATATACAATTAGAAATGTTTGAAATAAATTTAAAAAAATGTTTGAGTAAATTTACTTTTTTAAATACAGTTTTATACCTTTTTTCCCACTCACCTGAACCCAGTAAGAGTTTGTTAACAGGCTGATTAGTCAATCAGATGTCTCAGGAGCAAAGAAGACACTAAAATATGTAGTGCTGTGTAGGGTTCGGCAGTATGACTCCTTCAACCCGCTCTTCAATCTACCCCAGTGCAATTCAACCTCACCCAGCCCATTTCGCAAGCTACAGTGAGGCAATTAAATGACACTTGTTAAGCAAACTGTAAAATGGATGTGAAGTACTACTTTTATGAAGCTCAAAACGCTCTTTATATATAAATTATATTCATATATATACATGTCTATATATATATATACACCCCTAGTGGTGAGTAGTCAGCCTGCTCAAACTGAGTGAGTGAACGACTGAACCTGTGAGTAATTTGTATGCTGATGTGGTGCCTAACATCTAAAATATGTGTATTATTCCCTGTTTTTAAAATAAATATTTCAGTTTTAGCCAAAGAAATCAAATCATTTTAAAATCTATTATTCAGCTTTATTCAGGGGGATATTTCTGATGAATTCTGATTCTGGTGCTCTATGCTCTACATTTTGTTTTTACAGAGTGTTCTCTGTGAGTGGCCACACTATGTATGTGTGTGTGTGTGTGTGTGTGTGTGTGTGTGTGTGTCATCCTGAAATACTAAATGCTTCGTGTCAGGCAATAAGTTCGATTATAAGCCTCTCTGCTGAGATGGAGAAATCAGAGTGAACAACTGAACCCTCCCTCTCTCTCTTTCTCTCTCTCTCTTGCACACACACATTTCTGCTATAAACAAAAGACACAGTTATTCTCCTGATTGATTTGTTGATTATTATGAAAGATAATTCAGTAATTCATTATCCAGTCTTGGCATCGCTGACAGATTATATTGAGTTTTCTCTGGAGCGTTATTGTCCTTAGAGAATAAATATAAACTCATCAAATCTGCAATTCAATCAACCTTTATTTATTTCAGCTAAACATCTGTTAAACATCTATCTCTCTCTCTCTCTCTCTCTCTCTCTCTCTCTCTCTCACTCTCTATCCCCCTTCCCTTTGTCCTCTTTTCTTTTCATTAGTCCCATTCTTCTCTGTGTTGGTTGTCTGTCTGTTCTCTCTGTAACGTTTGAGTAGCATTTCTCTTCCAGTCCACTGTGCAGTTATAATGACCTGTTAACACTGGAGCCATGTCCAGTTGAAGAGCAGAAAAGAAGAGCTGCATTGTTCATTTATCTTCAACATATTTGCTCTTATTTACTGTTTCTTCTGCATGTTCACTCTTCTTTAATTGCATCTCTTTGAATCTTGTTTTGTTATGTATAAGACAAATATTAGTTATAATTTCATAACTAACCTTGATAGTGCAGTTTTATTGATGCCAGATGGACTGAGCTCTGTGTGAAGCTTTAATTACCTACACTCTATGGCCAAAGGTTTATGGACATGGACTCATCCAGCATTTCTCTTGAATTCAAAGGGATCAATAGGTGAAATAACAGCATCTACCCTGCAGCTTTAAACTAGACTTTTGAACATTGCTGTGAGGGTCACTCACTCCAGAGAACACAATTCCACTGCTATTATTATTAGAAGAATCACCATTATGTCTCCTGAGTCACTGCAGAGCTTGTACCTTTAATACTCAACCCCAAAAGTAGTCATCACACACCTTCTATAAACTGAATTTTCTTCAGTGCTCTTAATTAGACTTAATGACACAGTTTCTGGAGTCTGTTTTGATATAGAAATGAACAAGAAGTGTAACTGTTTTTAAATTCTATAAATAATTCACACTGCTTTCCAGAATCACATTCAGTTGCCTTTCTTTCTGTAGTCAAAAGTCATCAGATCACACTCACACCCCAAGTTCTCACACATCTTTAATGAGCTGTGAAAAAAAAAAGTTACCACGTGCCAGGGGCCAGTCAGTTGAAGGTGACCTCTTGACCTTGAGACTGAAGTGAGGCAGTCAGTTGAGAGGTGTAAATATGGACGACTGGTGTGAAGCGAAAATGTGATTTCCAAGGCTTCAAAATAAGAGCCCCCCCCCACCCCCCCAAAAAAAAAATAATGACATTGTAAGATCTCAAAATTTGGACATTATATCAAAAGGAATAAAACATTCTTCATATTAAAGTGTGCTAATGTAAGAAGAGGCAGCACAGTGGCACAGCAGGTGGGTTCAAGTCCCGCTCCAGGTGACTATTGGTGTGTTCTCCCCATGTCTGTGTGGGTTTCCTCCGGGTGCTCCGGTTTCCTCCCACAGTCCAAAAACACACGTTGGTAGATGGATTGGTGACTCAAAAGTGTCCATAGGTGTGAGTGTGTGCGTGAATGTATGTTTTGCCCTGTGAAGGACTGGCGCCCCCTCCAGGGTGTATTCCCGCCTTGCGTACAATGGTTCCGGGTGGGCTCCGGACCCACCGCGACCCTGAGCTGGATAAGTGTTACAGATAATAAATTAATGAACTATTGAATAATGTAAGAAGGATGTGTTTCCAATTCTGTTTTGCCGTTCAGCATGAAATGTTCACACAGTGGAAAAGTGTTTAGAAAATATTCTAATACAAAAATAATAATGTCCTAATCGAGATAAGAGAGAGGATGAACACAAAGAGAGACAGAAAGAGAGGAGAAACACAGAAGACAGTACCGGAGAGAGAGAGTGTGTGTATTATATTGCAGTAACATGACTCTGGTGTCAGTGGACTTGCTTTGTATGCCAGAAACAGCAGATATTTTATTAGAGTGTAGAATAGAGGATAGAATGCACACACACACACACACACACTCGCGTGCACACACCAACGGTCACACAAAAACACACGCCACACAAAAACACATTGAAGCTCAAAGAAAAATATGGGTATCAGCAGATGGTGTGTAGGCTCCGTGTTCACAGCTATATCCCTGGCTTAATAATAATCAGCCTGTACAGTAACTGCTGTAATTTACTTGAATTTACCAGTTTGATTAATTAATAGTTTCTCTCGGCGAAGACTTGAACCTGTTCCACGTTTTCAGTGGTCAACAGAGAATAGGTAAATATTTGTGTGGGCTGCTGCAGCAAGCACATGGGTCACATGTAGAGATGAGCAAGAAATGATAGCTAATTGACGAAGAGACAGCAGTGTTAATCAAAGTATTACCCCCACACATTGTACTGTGGTCTAAACCACAGCAAACAGTAACATAGACTGTGAGAACATGGTACAGTTGAAGTGATCGTGCAGATCTGTTCCTTACCATCATTTTTTTAAGAGAACAATATCAACTGCCTTCAGCCATATTTTTTTAAAGCCATTTAAATGATACTTTCACATGTGCCAGTGCTTCTAAACTATTTGCCTGTGCACGTGCTCCCTCCAACAGCTGACAGCTTTGTCTCCAAAATGACAGCTCTGCAAAGGAAGACAGAAACGCTCTTAACTTTTAATGTTAACTTAATATAAAGAGTCGTTTTCGAGCATTGGTTCATTCATCATGACATTTCCTAGCAGTGTAACGGCCAGCTGCTGTTTTCAAATGATGCAGAAAAATAAAAATCAAAGCAAATGGAGATTTGATGGAAATATATTTGGAAAGTGATGATATTTCTGCGAGGGAGAAACACAATCTGAATTATTTTCAGGCTTGTAGCCCATAAACTGCTCGTTTAGAATCATGTGCCAGTTTTGTACATGACACGTGAGCAGAATGCATCTGATTTGTGCTTGAAATTGAGGCAGAAAGCTTTTTATACTCATACAAACACAGGCACAGAAGTGTGTGTCTGGTCTTGGGGTAATTTATGACGTGTGCCGAGCGCCAGCCAAATAAAAACAGATGACGCTCCCAAACGTCTGCTTCGATAAAGAGAGACACACACATATACACACACACATAGACACACATACGGGGAATCAGAGATAAGTAGCATGCTTTGTGTGTGTGTGTGTGTGTGTGTGTGTCTGTGTGTGTGTGTGCGCGTGCGCACGCAAGGTTAAGCTGTACAGGCATAAATCACACGTGTCACTTGACTTCTATAGGCAGATAAGTACATATTAGAGAGAGAAGGAATCTGTTTCTCTCTTTCTTTCTCTCTCAAACACATACACACATACACACACCTGGTCTGTCTTATTGACACACCTCATAAACCCTGAGAAGCAGACTGCTGAAAATTTCATTAACGTTAAAGACATCCAGGTTTGTGCGAGACCGAGAGAATACCTCGGAGACGCATGCAGCTTCACTAATTCACAGGTATTATTTTAACTAACGTTAAAAAAAATAAAGCTCCGCCGCAGGCTGTGGTTATTTTAGATTTAAGCAGATATGAATGTGAATGTCATGTTTATCCTTCTCCATCTGTTCCATAAGGTCACATGTAACACACACACACACACACACTATTCACAAGTACTTTTATATACACTCATAAATATCACTTGGGTTGGATGTTTGTGCCATTCAGAAGTTTGAGATCACCCTGAAATCATAGCGAGGTTTTTCTGAGGATACTCCGATCTGAACAAAAGTGCATGTGGTTTGGAGATCAGTTAAAAATCATTGTGAAATCTGTTTGTAATTCTAATAACAACATCAGAATGATATGTTCATGTGTCCTTTCAGTGGATGCTGTTCTTTGGCACTGTCCAGACACTGAACATTTTGGGTTATTAACTATTCATTCATTCATTTGTCTTCTGTACCCACTACGTCCTGATCTGAGTCATGGTCGAGGACGAGGAGGCAGTCCATCACAGGACCCTACACACTCCACTCACACACTTAAACATTGACAATCCACTGCTTTTTGCACGTCTTCAGTTTAGCTTGGTATCATTCCACCGCTATCTCCACAAATCTGAATTGAAATATAGAACATTAAAGTTGGGCGGCACGGTGGTGCAGCAGGTAGTGTCAGTCACACAGCTCCAGGGACCTGGAGGTTGTGGGTTCGATTCCTGCTCCGGGTGACTGTCTGTGAGGAGTGGGTGTGTTCTCCCCTTGTCCGCGTGGGTTTCCTCCGAGTGCTCCGGTTTCCTCCAGGTGCTCCGGTTTCCTCCCACAGTCCAAAAACACACGTTGGTAGGTGGATTGACAACTCAAAAGTGTCTGTAAATGTGTGTGTGTTGCCCTGTGAAGGACTGGCGCCCCCTCCAGGTTGTATTCCTGCATTGCGCCCAATGATTCCAGGTAGGCCCTGGACCCACCGTGACCCTGAACTGGATAAGCGGTTACAGATAATGAATGAATGAACATTAAAGTTAAAAAACATTAAAAATAGGCCAAAAATAGGTTCAACTATAAATCTTTTCATGGCGCTTTATAACCAGAGCTGCAGATGATCCCACAGTGAATAAAGAAAGCTGTAGTGATAATGAAATCAATGCTTTGAACTGGAAAAGTGTCGGTCAGATCTAGCAGCAGATACGTAACTTATGAAGAAAATACAGTAAATATTTCCTTACTGTCTGCTCTGCTCTGCCTTCTTTTACCTCACTGATAGCACTTGGATTTACTTGGTGTAAGTTTATATTATATAGAAGAACAGCATTTCTTTAATAGAACAGCTGACTCCTAATCTCTGATTGATAGTGTATCAACCACACAAGTTAGACTTACTTTTTTTTTTAAGTCCATTTGCGTAATAAAGTTCTCAGTGTAATAAAAGTGGATGAAAATAGCTTTATGGCCGAACGGCATCTGTTGTGTTAAGACTGAAGCTCACATGGTCATATGGTTGGAGTTCTAATCAGTCTGCCAGCGTACAATGGATTAGATTTATGCCAGAGATGCTTGGAAACCTTCCCAAAGTAGACAGATTTTTTTCCCCCCCCCTTTTTTTTATTTGCTTTCTCTCTAACCCCCCCCCCCCTCTCTTTCTCTTTCTTTCTCTCTCGCTCTCTCTTCTCTCACGCTCTCTTTATCTATCTCTACCACCCCCCCCTTCACAAAATGCCTGCTCATCTGTTTGTATCAAAACAGAAGGTGTTGGTTTGTTTGTGTGTGTGTGTGTGAGAGAGAGAGAGAGAGAGAGAGAGAAAGAGAGAGAGCATTTACCACAGGCCCCATTTAATCAAGCAGCGCCAAAATGTTTTCAACATAGCAAGCTCACATTGTAAATATTCGAGGAATTTGATAGCGTTCATTTCCGAGTGGCTCCTCTGCTCCAGTTAATGAAAGCTCTAAACTGAAACACTCCAAAGTCAATGCAGGCACCATCTTGCATCCAAATTGAGTTCTAATATCCTTCAAAATTGGAGGGAGGGAGGGATGGGGGGAAAAAATAAATAAACGCAGAAAGAGGAGAATGGCAGAAGTCTGAGTGTCTTCCCACGAAAAAAATAATAAAATAACAACAAGAAGACTCGCCCTATTTAAAAGCACTTTTCTTGTTTAGACTTCTGTAGCATTGTGAGGAGTGGTGGGGGTGCACATGCATTAAATCTGTAATACACACAATCGCATCCTGAAGTGAGGCGTATGAATTATGTATTTTTTTTCTTCCAAACCGTTCAGCTGGGCATGTCCTTGAGATTTACATTTCACCGTCAAGGGCGTCCACATGAGCCTAATGCTACTTTAGACAAATTCTCTCTCTCTCTCTCTCTCTCTCTCTCTCTCTCTCTCTCTCTCTCTCTCTCTCTCTCTCTCCTTTCCCCTTTTTAATTTTACTCTCCCTCTCTACTCACTTTCTCTGTCTTTCTCTGTTTATCTCCTTCTACCCTGATACTCTCACCCACTCCTCTCTTTCACTCTCTCCCTCACTACCATTTTTTTGTCTCTCTCACATTCTACCCTTCTCTTTCTCTCTCTCTCTCTCTCTCTCTCTCTCTCTCTCTCTCTCTACCCCCTCCCCCCCTCCTTAAACTGCACCAAAAAACATTTCAGGGAAGCTGTTATTGTGTGTCTCTCTGAAAGTCGGTCAGATGAGCGAGCGTTTGATGAATACGGCCTTTACTTACTTTAGATAAGTGATGAGTCAGCGTGTTGGGCCATGACAGTTGGAGAATGGTTGAGGCAGTTAGAGGCTCTGAAAGGGAGGATGTGCTAATGCAGCGCTCCATCCCCGCTCTGCTATTAGAGGACTCAATGTTTATTTGCTCTGTGTAACAAGTACAATTATTTTCCAGCTTCCAAACAGTGAAAACTCTGTACACAGACCACATGCACTATTCCACACTATATATACACATACACCGTGTGTCCAGGAGTTTGTAGACACCCCTTAGTATGAGTATGTACCTAGTGTAATCACCATTCAATATCCATTTCATATAGTGACCACAACCATTGGCGAGTGTCAGCTAGAGATGTAGACTCCAGACATTGAACTGTTCAACACTGGGGCTAATGTTCTCTGAAGTGATGAAGCACTGTTTATTGCTACAGGGATGTGCTGGAGTAGGGACTGTGTTTTAAGGGATAATCTAAAAACATATAGTGGTGTATTTGTCCTCCCTTAACCTGGAAAGTTAATATAGTGAATTTTCATAAGACTCAAAATGAGCAACATGCTCATCTCTTGTCATGCTTTTTAAAGTTTGGAGGGCTCTCCAATGTCCAAATGCCTCCAATTGCTGTTTCTCGGCTGTGGGTGAGAGAGAGGGAGAAAGCCTGAGACAGTTCAGATTGAGATCTTTAGTTTGTTTCCCTATGTGCGGAGCCAGGGCTGCATATAAACACTGGACCTTTTTTCCCATGCGCAAACAGATGGAAGAGATAGACAAAAGTTAAGTAAAGCTTTTCAAAACTTTATAAAAAGTGTATGGGATTCAAATCATGAACATCACCTTTAAGGTACATTTTACATAAAAATACACTTGTACAGAACCTTTTTTTCTTGATAGTGTTTGGTCACTAAACTAGTGCCGAACATGATGTTTCTGCATCTCATTTTGACATTAAACTCTTTACAGTGCTGTTTCCCTCCTTCACACACTGGTACTTCACAGATTTTCTGCAGCAATAGTGACTGTTGTCCTCTTAGTAAGTTTTCAAAACATGCCTCCGTACCAGCCCTGGAGAGGTTAACTCGGTTTGCACATTTGAGGCAGCTTTTCTGGTTCTCCGCAGCCTGCTTGTCAGAGATCATAGCGATGTGAGAAATCTCCCGAGGACGCAGCCAGGGACTCTCTTCACACAATGCCCCTCCATGTTTACAACAGACAATTTAGTTTCCTTCCAACAATTATGAGGGAAATTGAATCTCAGGAAATGTTCGTTTTCACGTCCATTAGAGCAAACAATAACAGGGAGGCCCCGAAGCTTTACAAAGACGTCTGTCTTCAAAGGGGCCACTTAGAAAATTAATATCCAAAGCCTGGCAGGACAATGCAGCCAACGAGCAAATCACACTGCAGGCAGCAGCGCTTTCTTTTCACTCCTGTAAACTTTGGCCAGAGAAAGGGTGGCATTCTTCAGCAAAAGTGGCCAATCAATGGCCTACACAATCGCTCTAAAAATACACACACCTTTCCACAGAGTGAGCTCCATTATGCAGGTTACAGGCCTAAATTTAGAAGCTTGCTCTTGTTTGTGCAGAATATGTGCTTGACAAAGATTACTTGATATACCTGGCATTAAAGGAACAATACGTAATATATTTACATTAAAATTACAGGTTCAAAATTATTGTGATATTTCACTAAACTGTAATAGGGAGAATATATCCTTTGTCGTGTCTACTATGGGCTCAGCACTGCAGAAAATACACTATGTAGCATTTGGAGTAGAGTAGGGCTCCCTGTAAAGATGCAGAGCACAATTCATTTGTGCAGCACTGCCCTACCCTCCTCCAGAAGTTACATAGTGCAGTTTCTGCAGTGCTGAGCCCAGAGTAGCTATAACAGAGAGCCTGTTCTCCCTTGTACAAGACAGTGAAGCATCACAATTGTATTGAAGCTGTTTTAAAGGTTAAAAAAAACACCTAGTGTTTCTTTAAAATGTGTTATTTGTCTGTGTGTTGTCTGTATGCAAGTTTAAAACACAAGCATGAACACGTTTGAGACTGGAAAGTATGGTCTGCCTTGTGGACATTTGCTCATCTAACCTTGCTTCTGAAATAAAGGGGGTTATTATAGTAATAGGAAGGCTGCCCAAATTTCAGCAGTAGCAGCTTCTCTTTGACGAAAGCTTTACACTAGATGTCGGTATGTGTTTGCAGCCACAAGAACATTAGCAAAGTCACATTCTGATTCTGGATGATTACTTCTGGAACTCAAACACAATTCCAACTCATACCAGAGGCACTGGATGGAGCTCCATGAACCCCAATAGCCAGCACCTGGCATTGAGCAGTTTGACCTTAGGGTCATGTGCAGCTCGCCAACGCTCGCATTATGTCGTTCAATGCTTTTCTGTGGAGATTATACGAAGCACCGAACCCATTCTGTTATGGGTGCACACTAGAGTATCTGAATTCATTTGTGACTGTGTACCATGTTTGGAAAATCTTCCTACACTGATCTGGTGCCACACCAGTCTGGTTTAAAAATGTCAAAAATTGTGCCATTGATCTGATCAGTATCTTCAGGCAGAAGTTAAATTAGAGAAGGGCATGTGTAACCATGCCATGGCTTGATCAGATAGTCCACTCCGCTTCCTCAGAGCACAGTGATCTAATTACAAAAGACAATCACATCATATGTGTAACTTCAGTTATCATATATTCCTCTCTACTTGTTGTAGAATATCTTTCTGCTGCTCTATATTTCTTGCTGAACAACACTACAGGTGAAAGAGAATCATTTTTGAGCTTTTCAGCCTTGTAGAAAAGGTGAGTTATTGAGACACGGTCACAATAGAGGTCTTTTATTTATGTAATATACACTGGCCAGGTGAAATCAGAGATCCTTGCTTCTGTCCTTTACCACGGCCGTGGATTTGCTAAAAGTATTTGTTTGGAAGATAAATGACCGTTCGGAGAGAGAAGATGACAGGCAACACAAAGATGATATTGAATTGATTTCTGAAATGTTGCAGAACTGACTGTTTGATGTATACGGGCAGACATGAATCATAAAAATTCTATTAAAAAAGCTCTTGAATGGTTGACAGCGGAATATTATTTCTGATGATTAATTTGACTCAGTCATTATGGAAGGGGCTCCAGTCAGATCGCCTCCCACAAAATTGCTTTTCATTCCCCCTTGAATAGCCCTGCTATTTCTCTCTCTCTCTTTCTCTCTCTCTCTCTCTCTCTCTCTCTCTGTCCTTTTAGTTGTCTCAGTCTTTCCTCTAGAATGTAGAGTCACATTTTTTTCCTTTGTCTATCCACATGTAAATGTACCTAGTTGATCTGCGCATAATGTAGACTTATGCATTAGTATGAAAATGAAGAAAAAAGAAGAAGAAAAAAAACATAATAGCAAATCATTCTTTCATCCATGGAAGTGGTAATCTAATGATACAGTAGCACTTGCTGATTGCGTCTATGCATAATTCCATATTCCAGCCATCTTGGAGCAATTTGAAGGCAAAATCAAAATGACTAATTACTAATCAGGGCCTGTTTCCCAAAAGCATCGTAGTGCTCAGTGTAGTCTTGTAGTCTTAAATGTGAGCCAGACTTACATAATACTCTACGCCCTATTTTGTTCTTCACCACTCACTTGTATTAAGTCCACTTCTAACATTTGTGAGGTTTAATGTACCATGTTTAATGTTCTTTTAGAGATGCCAAAAAATAAAAGGGGAAATGATATGTAAATGAATCCATGATTGTGATGTCACAATCATAGTGAATGAACTGGCTGTTTGTATAAATAATATTATTGGCAAGAACTTTTTCTATAATAATGTTTTTTTTTTTCTCTCCCTCGTCTGTTTGTCCAGCAGAACTACTCTGGTCAGGGTGGGGGCAGTGGGAACGGAGGAGGAGGGGGTGACGAGGATTACGAGATTCCCCCCATAACTCCACCAAACCACCCAGAGCCACCTCTGCTGCACCTGATGGACCCAGAGTCCAGCTACCTGTGTCACTCCCTGCCTCATAATGGCCTGATCAACCCCTACTCCTACCCAGAACTGCCCGCCCTCATGATGTCCAACATGCTGGCACAGGACGGACACCTGCTGTCCAGCCAAATGCCCTCTGTAAGTCACCATCGCAGGGGGCCTGGGGGCTGTATGGAGGGCTGGGAGAAATGAGGGACTGGAGGACGATTGATGCAATGACTGGGTGGTTTATGGATGGATGGATGGATGGATGGAAGTGTGTGCTCCCTATGCAGCCTGAACAGACACACATTCCCTTCATCCCAGCATCTTCTTTTCCACCTAGTCCTCATTATTTATTTGAAGGATGAACATGCAGAAAATAGTATTAGTGTAGTTTAGTTGTTTATTTGAGTTAGCATGAGGTATATTTACTTGCGTGACATTGTTATACTCTAAATAAATGGAGGTCCTTGTCTCAGGTTGGTCTGAGAGCTGTTT
The DNA here is from genome assembly GCF_029633855.1 of Hoplias malabaricus. NCBI lineage: Eukaryota > Metazoa > Chordata > Actinopteri > Characiformes > Erythrinidae > Hoplias > Hoplias malabaricus. The sequence goes on along the minus strand of NC_089802.1, from coordinate 45,500,439 downwards.
ATGATCTGAAAGAGTGATGTTGAGAGAATCCAGAAAATCCAGGGACATATTAAAGTGAGATTAAATGTAGCCATGCTAAGCCTGAAATCCTGATTTGTGAGACAGGGCTCTGGTTAGTCTTCTAGTGAGGAAAATCTAAGATGTTGTTGCAAAGTACAGATGCACATTTATATTTAAGGCATTCCAAACCATCCCAAAAACTTTTAATAGGATGGCGAGCTTGCGTGCTCTTAGTCTCCATAAAGTCAAACAGTCTGAACTAAGTGCTGGCACTATGAAACACAGGGATGATGTAGGAAGAGAAAAAGAAAGATCCATCCTTATTTCTCTGGGGTATGTCTCCGTGTCACCTGTGACATACAAGGGCTTCTGGGTAAATTCATCAGTGTCAGTTATTCTTCCCATCACTGACTATCAAACAGTCTTTCCATCTCTATATCCCTCTGCGCTGCAGTGTTTCCTCTGGATCTTTATTTGCAGTGTTTGATTCTGAAGATTAACACACTGTCCAGTGGAAGTGAAAGTGTTGAACCCTGGCATAACAGCCCTGTCTAATTGCGTTGTAGAAACTCTGGAGCTGTGCCAAGACATCCATGCTGTAGATTATAAGGATAATGAGCAGTAATATAGTCTAGTGTTCACTGTGAATTAGTGTTCTTTACTTGTAGTAATAAAGTCAGAATTTATCTCAGTGCTGTCACAGTAACAGCTGAACAGACCGAGGCTGAAGAAGTAGATTAGGTGCATTGTTCATGTAAACCTACACCAAACATTACGGTAACTCTTGGAACAAAATTGATATCACCAAAATGGTACTGTAACGTATGTTATGTAAATAAGCTAATGGTGTTGAGCATCCCCCTCTTTCAAAGAAAAAAGGGACCAATTAAACCCCATATTTGGAATCAAATTGCTGTGGACACAACAATAGCACCACTACAAGGTTTTAATAAACATTTCAATTTGAATCTGAAGAAGCCCAAGGTATAGATTCACAGTCAGTATGTGATTCATAGTGAAGTGACTCCAGATTTATTCCTCATTCATGCTCAGTGGTTATGCCTGTGACAGGTAGCCCTTCCCCTCCCACAGTCTGGATTGGTCAAGTTCTGAAGTCTAATAAAACAAGACATTCGCAAAGTCTTTACATAGTCTTTAATCTAGGAATCAAATCCCATCAAATTGTAGCTGTTAGACATTTAACTGCCATAGTGCCATAGCTCAAGGAGCTCTCAAAATACATGCCTCTATGTAAGCTGTTGATAGGCGTTTTTTATTTCTTCAATATAATTACAAGTTGTCAAAGGGAACTTTAAAGAAGGCATATCATACAGTGTAAGTTAATAAAATGATTTACAGGAACACTAGATAGTATTTTTATCCTAAAGCTACAGCTTCAATATCACTGTGATGCTTCACTGACCTGTAATATGGAGAACAGACCCTCTGTCATTACTACTCTGGGCCTAGCACTGCAGAAACTGCACTGTGTAACTTCTGGAGTAGGGTAGGAAATCACCCTCACCTCCCTTCTATGTTGCCTTAATTTCAGGGCAGTGCTGTTAAAATTAATTACGCTTTTTAAATATAGGGGGAGCCCGTGAGCAAAAGTACCAAATCTTAATTTCAAGTTTTACACCATATTTGTATATGCACTGGTGAAGATCTTAAATCATGTAAAAAAAAAACCCTTAAGAAAAAAAATGGAGATAAAGGTTTAGTTACCTTAGTGTTTTTATAATGCATTTGCCCCAAAAAAAGCAGCCCTTGACGTTTTAACGATGTTATTTTAGCGCTGTTGGGCATTAATTCCATTCAGAATGTGTACCTGCCAGTCTAAGACAAAATGGAGTATGTTGTATGACTGTGTACACCTTTATGCATGGTTTTTATGTATTGAAATGTTTCTGTTGCTGCTCCGTGTGTGAAATATGTGGACAATTTCTCTTCTGACGTCGCTAAAGCTGAGGAACGGAACAGGTAGGTTTTAGGGACTTACATTTGTCCAAACACCAATAAATTCAGCATCATACAGCCCCTGAAGTCATTAGCTTTATTTATAAGTGCCACTTCTCAATCTACCACTGAATTTCTCTGGTGGAACACCATGGTCTTCTCATTTATTCTAGAAGTGTTAGCCTAGGCAGCGGTGTGCTGAAAGCTATATTGCTTATGAGAGATTTTCGCAGCTGCTAAACAGAGGCTATATATGGTTGGTAGGCTGTTGAGAGGATGAAAAGGCACCCTATACATTCTCCTATAGCTATAGCTTGCTGTATTGGATAAATGAAGGCAATAAGAGGGCTTGTTCTCATTCATCATTGTGCACGTTTTTGATATGTTTGAAGCAGTGCCTTGTGGTAGCTTCATGGCCTTGTTTTCTCTCACCATATTCACACCACACCGTTACAATTATAGCAAACCTCATTGTAATTTGTATAAACACTGCGCTTCAGAGATCAAACCAAAACAAAAGTCAACCCCAAAGCCTTGCTGAGTATTTTTAAGCATTTATCACTTACCCAGTACAGACCCAGTAACAAAGGGCAGATAGCTTTGGTGTGTCAGTTTTTGGTGTGTCACTTGCCTTTCTTGAATGGTTTTGTTTGTGCCGCTTTGGATCCCACATAAACAGAATCCACTGTGATCAAATGTATCAGACGCATCAAGAGGTCAGTGCATATATTCCATCACCAGAAAAGAGGAGTGGAGGAAGGGGAAAAAAAGGGAAAAAAAGCCATTAGGGTTCATCTTCCTTCTCCAGCTCCTCTGCTAAAGGGAGATAGAGAGATCTGTTTTCATTAGAGTGGTTTAGAATGAGGTAGAGGGAAACAGATAGAGAGACAGACAGACCGACAGACAGACAGACAGACATAGAGGGAGAGAGAGAAAGAAGGAGGGATTGAGGATATAGGGAAAAAATTTGAGTGAAAAATGGTTGAGTGAATGAAGAGGAAGAAAAGAGCACCGGTTTGAATGGAATGTCATCAGAACTAAGAGGTTTTTAGGAGTTTTTTGGTCCGTGGATGCAGCTTCCATTCCATTAGGCATCAGTAAGATTGAGCTTTTAAGCAAGAACATCTTTTGCCTTGCTCATATTTCATGTCAGGTTTCATGCTAAAGCTAATTTTGAAATTTAAATCCCTGATGGATTCAAAGACTGACTTTCAGCTGGGAAACCATACTGCGTTGGGGTGGAAAGAGAATTCATTTGAAAAATATATCAAATCTAGGACACGGAATTAATACATAAATAATGTGTTAATAAGTTAACGCTTATAAATATTAACTTATGTTAACACATTTTCCTTTTGACCCTTCGAACCATCTGTGCTTAGAGGCTGAAGCCCAGTGGCTCACACACTGCATGTTGCAAAGATAGGCCTCTTTTCCAATCCAGGGCCAAATAATCACCATATCAGTGTTGCCCCAGTGAATGCTGGTCCGGACTCGTGAGCTCGGTTAGGATTACTGCTTCCATCTGTTTGTGTGATGACTAGGAAGAGCCTAAGAAAACTGCTGTTATGATGATAGAGGAACATCACTGAGCCAGCCAACCAGAACTGTTCATTTGCTCTGAGTGAGTGAGAGAGTCAGAGGGTGAGTGATACACTGGGATGGGCTAGAGCCCCACCTTTGTGTTTTCCTACTTTGCGCCCAGCGATCCCGGATGGGCTCCAGACCCTGACCAGGATGAAGTGGTTACAGAAGATGAATGAATGAAGACAAATGTGAAGCAGCGGTTGTAATAATTTATAACAAAAATAAATGCACAAGAATGTCCATCAGTCTGTTTTATACTGTAATAAATATCAGTATAGGAATTTAAAATATGCTAAAAATTATTCTGGTTAACGTTTAAATAAACAGCTACGTTTTAACTGATCATTTATAATGGATTTTAATCAAATAATCATGACAGCCCTAGATAAGTAGTCTAGCAATTGCATATCTGATTTGTTCAGACCTCAGATTCTCTGCTCTTTCTGTGAGCAAGAAAACTCGGAGTCCATGGATCCAGCCCAGTAACCAGAGGGATGCTGTCTGAGTCCCTGGTGCTACATTAAGAAGAACTAAATTGCTACACTGAAAGATGGAAATTCGTCACCTTGGTACATGTATGCCCTAAAGCAAGGCTTTTAACCTCAAGTTACAGTAAGGGCAATCCAACATGAATATGCTAGCAGTGGTCTCAGCAGACCCCCATCCCCTCCAGTTATCCATAGTGAGTAGATTTAAATGCTGAATTGTAATTCTATGTGTAGATGTGTCCATCTTGGTATTAAGGGCAACACTGTAACCATGGGATTTTTCTCAGACAGTGGTCTGCCAAATATATCAAGGTCTTTTAGATGCTGATCTTAATCCAAAAAAATGACTTTAATGCTGGCCGCACATTAATTTTTCAGCTGCTAGCTTAGACCCCCATGCACCAGCCTCATCAGTTGATTGAAAGCATTTGCCTATTTGCCAGAAAGGCCTAAGATTCCTTCAGGAGAGAGTATCAAATATTTCCAGATGAACATGATATCTGCTCTTGATGCACTGATGCACTTGGCAAGCCCCCCACTCGTCTCGCTAATGCGCTAGCTGTCATAGCATCTTCCACCAACCCCGATGCATTAGACATCTAATATCCACGATCAGGTGGCATCGATCTTATCAATCAGCCCCAGGAAGGTACTGTACAAATTTTCTGAAAAGGAAAGAGGGGAATTGATCCCACTAAGGGCTCAATAAATAAGGATGTGATGAAGAACAATTAACAAGCTACTTAAACCGATCTGTTAATCCATCTCTCATCACTGTCCAAAGTTTGTCCATTTTTTTTTACAGTTTTTATTTTTATATAGCTGAATTTGAATAGAGCAGCTACCCTTTGTTTTTAAATGTTTGATGAAGGAATAGAATGTAGAAGAAAACCTTGTTTAGAATAAAACCTTGTTAAATATTTTTCTGTGCCTATGCCTATGTCATATTTTTCTGGTAAATATTCATGCTCATAGGCATATATACGTATATATGCATATATACAGATGTTATATACTCATCTGTATAGCTTCTTATTTCGTATTATCATCTAAAGTGTAGAGACTGGCCATTTAAAATTTACGTTCATGAAAACCATGCATTATGGCTGTTTGTTTCTTGCATTGTCTTCACGTACATTTATCCTGTTTGCTTGTTGTTTTGCCATTTAAATCTACACGTTTCACTTGTAAAGAAAGAGCTCTCCTTCATGTGAAGTCACATGGCTGAACCTCATGAGTGTCGTAAAATGGGAATGAGAAGAAACTCCCGATGTTGCCCAGCTACTAAAGAACAGAAAGGCATTTTCATGGCTCATTTGCTTGAATGCTTCTGAGAAGCCTTCATTCTGGTCACTGAGTGACATTCCATACCTGCTTTCATTATATTACTCTCATTCTTTCCTTAATATTTGGTCAGGGTTTAATGGAAGTCTCTGCTTATGGAACCTTCAATATTTGCCTTGCCTTACTTATCGCACTTATCTTAAAGACATTGCTAACTGCTGAATATCCAGAGGAAGCCATGCTTCAGTGTAGATTTGTAATTGAAAGGTAGTAAACTTCAGTGGCAGCTAAGGAGCTGGTTATGCTAATCACATACGCCAGTTTACAATTTAACAAACTCAGAAAAGTCTCTTTTGGCAAACAATCAGAGAAATGTAAAGGCTAGTTTGAAAATCAAATGATTCAGACTTGTGGTTTGTTTGATGCTAATTATAAGCGGCTGCTGGCATTCGCTAATGGTAAGCGGCTATAAGCACTGGCACAATAACAGCATATCTGAAGTATGAACTTAAAAACCTGGCTGTGTGTATAAACCACTTAAGCAAAATAAGTGGGAACATTATCTAAATTTGCTGTGGGTTTGAATTCCTGTAAGTGAAGACAGCTCATATATGTGGCAATTGTTCTCCTACACAAATGATTTGCAATGCATCTAAAGAGTGAATGTGGGTATATTTTTTTCAAATGTGAGAAAACCTGGTTTACAAGTCGGCTTGTAAATCGCTGACGGTCTTCTCACCTCCGAGTTCATTTGCACGCTCTCCGCCATCTGCTCTTTTACAAGCAGTTATGCTTAAAGTATTAAAGTTAAGTATATTCCTGACGCCAGGCCCATAGGATCCTGCTGCTTTTCATGCCGCTTCTATAATGTAAGTGTAGAGATGCAGTTAGATGCAGCAGTGTGTCTGCAGCCCTGTGCTGGGCTGGTAAATTCATCACGGCCCAAATTAACTGGACTGTGGTCAGCCCAGGATCGTAAATAGCCTCAAGATGATGGCCTACCAGAATTCAGAGGCAGTTTGTGGACATTAGGAATCCAAGCAGCTTTAATCAAATCTATTTTTGTTGAATGAGACCCAGGTTTTTTCTTGTTAAAAAAATTCCAGACGGACAGCTTAGTTCACTCGTCATGTTCAGCGCTGTGAGTCTGAGAGGCAAAGGGTGGTGCCTTCGATTGCAGAGGGTCATGTTGAGAGAGAGGGAAAAAAAAGAAAGAAAACAAAATCCAGAAACGAACATACATATATTTCTCACACACACACACACATATAGACACACACACACATATATATATATATATATATATATATATATATATATATATATATATATATATATATATATATATATATGTATATATATATATATATATATATATATATATAATGTGTGTGTGTGTGTGTGTGTGTGTGTGAAATATAGTCTCGATTAATCAGATCCAGTCCAAAGACATTTGCATCACCACACACTCCCAGAATTACATTCTCAGCGGAAACACTTTATGGAACTATTAATAACTTTTATATTTTTCCCCTGCTTGTGGCAGTTGAAAAAGCGTGATAGAAGGCATTTTCTGTAAGCAATATAACAGAGATGATTGATGCATTCACCAAACACAAAAAAAGGCAAGAGAGAGAGAAAGACAGAGAGAGAGAGCAAGAGAGAAAAAGCCCCCCCTGTTCTATGCATTGTATGAAATCTGAGCATAAAAAAAGAAGGGGGGCAGAGGGAAAACCCCTCCCCCTGGTTTTTAAACAGCTTTCTTTTCACCTTTTGCGATTATTTATTTTCAAATAGTCCTTCAGGGTAATGTACCATTTTCTTATTTCACACCGCTATTTCCCATAAATGAGGCGAAGGCGCGATAAATCAAGAGCCAAACAGAGACTTGTGCGAAAGCTCGGAGAGGTCTAAAGATTTATGTAACACATTCATGTTTTCCACTTCTTCATTTTAGTGCTGCACTGTGAAAGCCTGCCTAATAAAAGGCCCTATTAATATTTCCTGTTGCCTAGCAACCGCAGGCAGCAAGTAATAGCATTCCGTGGAAAAATAGATGACCGGGCCGATAAGGAAAAATTCAATTCTTTTATTATCTCTGGGGAGAAGGTGCCTTATTTCTTTCCCCGCAATATGATATGAGACTGCGCTTGTGTATTAAGAAATGTTTTAAAGAAATAGAAGTTATTTTCCAATTTCATTATATCACATATGGTGAGGGGATGGGGGGGAAGTGGAAGCACTCTGCGCTCCATAGAGAAGCCTCTCTCTTTTCTTTAATAAAGTTAATTAGTCTTCTAATCAAGGCACAGTGTATGGATTTAATTTAGTTTCTTTTTATATGTTAAGTGAGATTTCCGGGGGGTGGGGGTGGGATGTATAGATCCATTCATGAGCGGTTCAGTCTACTCACACATTTATTGGAGGCCTTATAAACTTGGCATGGAATAATACTTTACTTTTTAAAACGGGCACATTAAATAGAAGATTGACAGCATTGATGTTATCTTTGCTCTTAGTTATAATTTTTAACCCTTTGGAGTCTCAGTTAACTTTGACGATATTCATATTAGCATATTCATATTCATATTATTATGTTGTTTTATTTAATTAACTTTTTTTTAATGTTGATGCAACTATCACAGCATTTACAGGTTTGTGTGTGTGTGTGTGTGTGTGTGAAATCACTTAATTGGGAAATTCAGAAAAGACATTCAGTTTGCGTTTCATGTACCATATACAGATCATATACTATGTTGTTTACCTCCTCATGTTTTCATTCTGTAATAAACTCTAACTTCAGTGAAATGGAAGGAAGAATATTTATTTTCCCATTATATGAGCCATTTAATCATTTGTTATCATAGCTCACGGTGAAGCGCATGCAGAGAAATTCTGCTGAAAGTGCAGATTGTAAAATCTCGATCCATACCACATTGTTCATAAGTAGAATGAGGCAATGTGTTATTTTATTGGAAGGAAAGTTATGGTGTGTCTGCTTTTTTCAGAAATCAGAAGTGTGCAAACATTAAAAATGCTTATTGTCAAAGTCAGAACATAACCTCATGTCTCCAAAAAGATGATTTTACAGAACATATGAATCAGTCCATTATTATGAAGCTTGCTTTTTCTGTGGAGATACACAGTTGGTTACAGAAGGTTATACAACAGAGATGTAGAATAAATGATATAATTATACAATTACATTGATTTTAATAGTAGAGAAAATGACAATAATAAAAAGACGAAGAACAGTAGTAAACTCCAGCAATAAGGGTAGTCTGGAGTTGTCCCTGCTGTTGTTTACCAGGCGTCTGGTCATGGTTTGGCAGCGGAGGAGCGGCGGCTTTGGGAAGGACGATGGTGTTATTGCTGGGAAAACAAACTCTGATTTGATTGTGGGTCTGTGCACCAACAGCATATCCTCAATGTCTTTATCTCAGCCAGAGTGTAGGAGATAGAGACAGAGAGCGGGGAGGTGGAGGGAGGGGGTGGAAGAAGGGCTGCTCTGTTAGCAGCTATTACTACTGCTGTAGATAAAGCCCTGTTTTATGTATCTCATTTGGCCACCGGCTCCTCCACCTTATCATAGCATGAAATCATGTCCGTATTACTGTGCTGTGTATCTCCTGCATGCATCAGCTGACTACTGCAGCTCTATCCGAACGACATACTTTCAGCCAACTGCCTGCTACTGGATTTGGGAGTGGGGGGGGGTGAGGGGGTGTATAGCGATGGAGATAATATGATAAAACAAGGGATGTTGGGAAAGAAAAGGAAAGAGAATTTGATGCCCTTTTTCCAATGCTCCCCATCTTTTCTAGTAGATTCTAGAGGAACCTGATAGCTACGTCACCTGCCCATACTCCTCATAGCAACAGTTGCTAGGTGGTCAAGCTTCACAAAGTAAAGGTTGAAAAAATGTATTGGTGAACAGTGACTGTTAGAGCTAAGCCCTTAGTCAGGACATAAATGTCAAAACAAAAAGAAAAATCACCTCTGTGATTAGGCTCATTTTCTCTACTACCCCTATGGGATTTTCAGTAATATGTGATGTATATGGCTGATGTACATTAACATTATTTCAGTGTTTAAAACCTCCAGTAGCACTGCTGTGTCTGATCCATAAGTGCCAGCACAACACACACTAACACACCACCACACAGTGTCACTGCAGCGCTGAGAATGATCTACTACACAAATCATACCTGCTATGTGGGGGTCAGGAGCAGGGTGAACTAGGAATGAAAAAAAGTATGTGGAGAAACCAATCTGTAGTTATAGAACTACAAAATGCTCCTCTATGAATGATGAGTGTAAATAGAAGGAAGGTGTTCCTAATCCATTGATCATTCAGTTTATTGTTCGTCTGAGTTTCTTGTTTCCAGCCTTCCCCTAGTGACAGTGACTCTGAATTGTGATCCTGTTTTCTGTTTTCTGTTAGTTTATATGGGATTATATGGGACACTTTTGCTAAGGCTTGTCCAGCCTCCCTACAGTAGACACAAAAGAACATGTTTGCCGACAGAGCAGGGGCAGGCCAATTCAGAGGCGTATGTCAAACTCTGGCCCTCTCAACTACTTCCTCCACTGCAAGAAGCCTGCAGAGGTCAAATAAAGGCCGCCAGCTAAAAATCAAATTGTCTTTCGGGACATGCCCTCTACATGCCAGTAAACAAAGATGAAGCCTGTCTGTGTGCTGGTAAAATTTCATTTCATCTCAAATTTAACCCTTTATGGACACGATCTGACATTGTTTTGGCCTTTAAACAATTTACTATATATTGGCGTCCCGTTTTACGGTAAACCAGGGAAATTATAAACGCAGTAAAAGAAAGTCACATTAAAAAATTAAAGGTACTAGCTGAAAGTTGACTTTCTTTTCTTTAAATGTGGCAAATAAAAGCACTTGGCTGCAGTGCAGTGCAAGATACATTCCGTAAACTCCTCAGTATTGTAGCTTATAGCTTGGTTTGTGTGTTTTGATGCAGTAGACATAGTTTCACATGAATAAACTGAATGTGATTGTCATCCAGATATCATTTATTTTTTCACATGTCAGTGGTGCACTCAGGGGAACATCAGATTACGTTTGGAGACGTAAATACGATTAATTTACAAACTTGTGATGATGGTTGTGGACACATTTGGTGGGCAGTTTCTGTACTGGAGAGTGTGTAAAAGTTCAAAAACACATTGTGCATCTCCACTCTAACTGACAGTGGGTTCTGGATCTGCTGCCATTTCAGTGATGAAGGAAGCAAATGTGATTAGCGGTGTGCAGTGTGCATTACAGAAGAAGGCTTTAAGGAGCAGTGCATCCGACCTTATCTTATTTCTGTTGAATTACAGAACCGAATTACATTTTAAATAAGCACCATCTTGGCCTAGATGTTTAGTAAGTTTAGCTCTGCCCATGCAATTTATGAATGACAATACAGATCTTTAAATACTGAGAGTTTAAAGAGGAATTTGATTAACATTTAAGTAGTTTGGGCACAAGTAGATGGAGCTGCCGACAATGACAAATGAGAACAGTTAGTACATGTCCAAATGTTTTTGGACACCCTTATAATTAGTGAATTGTGCAAATGTAAGGTGTATCCATTGTGGACAATGTGCGTGCAGCGTTTGTTTAATCAACATAGAAAACAGTTCATTTCAATTAAAGCATCTGCAAATAATCCTGAAGTCAGAAGGTTAGAAGGATGTAAATCTATTGAGCATCAGGCTCTGTCGAGCAGTGAAACTGTTCTCTGGAGTGATGTTAGTCGCCTGTAGCTACAGTTGCCAAGAAGCTTGGAAATAAGCAAATTAATACTTGAACTTCATAACTATTTGTATTGCTGTTTATTTTCAGCTAAAATTTCATTAGCCCTGTGATCAATAGACATCCCAACAAGAGGGAAAAGTGATGTGAGGTATGAAATGATTTCAAATGCAGAACTGACATTGTCACAAACATTGTTGCAAATAAAAGTAATCACTCATGGAATAAAACCTTGTATCTTTAAAATGGATGAGGAGGAAGAGAAAACATTCTCAGTTTTAAATGGAACGTAATGGAATAAATGAATGTTTTGATACGGTGGCGCAGCAGGTAGTGTCTCTGTCTCACAGCTCCAGGGTCCTGGGGTTGAGGGTTCAAGCCTGGCTCCGGATGACTGTGAGGAGTTTGGTGTGTTCTCCCCATGTCCATGTGGGTTTCCTCCGGGTGCTCCGTTTTCCTCCAACTTTCTAAAATCACACATTGGTAGGTGGATTGGCGACTCAAAAGTGTCCCTAGGTGTGATTGTGTGAGTGTGTGTCGGATTAGGATTGGCGGCCCCTCCATGGTGTGATCCCACTTTGTGCCCAGTGATTCCGGGTGGGCTCTGGACCCACCGCAACCCTGAACTGGATAAACGGTTACAGACAATGAATGAATGAATTAATTAATTAATTAATTAATTTTGGACCATTACCATCAATCACTTCATTCATAACAAAGTTTTTATAACTGAAATGAATGTTAAAGGCTCAAATGGAGGTCCAAAATGTGTTCTGTGAGTGCTAAAGTAGTGTGGTATTGTTCCATGAGTTTCCTCAGAATAAGCCTCACTGTCCTGTAGTAATTAGCATTATCGCATCTGAACAAGTGAAACAGGTTTATTTATATTAAAGCATTCTGAGAAAAAAAATCTTCACTCTTGATAACACTTGTTAACACAGGATTGGTTCCTCAGCTGTAATTCCTGCTCGCCAAAGTTGACTGTGACAGATCTTAATAAAAGCTGTGTGAAGAGCAGAGTCATGCTCCAGAGGGTGTGTGAAGCCTGTTTAGACGGTGAGAGTGTGGAGGCAGATGTGTTTGGACTTGGCAGGGGGTTTTGGACGGACTTTTTGGAGTGCTGCTCTGCTGTCACACACACATGCCGAGCGCCTGTGAGGAGTTAACACACTCGCTAATCATCTTCAAATGAACCTAATTGTTGCTGCGACTCCCCGCTGAGGAGTGTGTGTGTCTGTGTGTGTGTGTGAGGGGCTTCTTTTCCCTCATTAGACGCGGCAGAAATGTTCTGTCTTCTCCTGTCTGGATGGTGTGTGTGGAGTCTGCTGCCTCTTTTCTTCACGAGCCTTTCGAAAGCTGTCATGTCAAAGCCCACTGAGAGAGACAGAGAGAGAGGGAGGGAGAGAGAGAGAGAGAGAGAGAGAGAGAGAGAGAGAGAGGCTCTTTCAGCTGAACAGATGAACGTAAGAAATGAGCAGCTGTTTAGAGACCATGCTGACATATTTTCCCTATTGTTCACTTTTTTAATTAAGCATATAATATTTTCTGTATCACAATCATCACTCCAGTATTTACAGTAAAAATAGAATTATTCCAGTCCATGCTTCTCCCACATTGTAGTTTATTAACAAGCGCACGTTCACAGTGTAAACACTTAAAACAGAGAAACAACACGAACAGAGATTACGCCTTTTCTCCTCTGCTCTGCTTTTCCTCCCTGTGCCTGTCTTTCTCACCCCATTAAACCCACGACTTAGTGCCGCTTTCAAAGTCTAAAAAAGAATTTGCAGAGGAGACGTTTCCTGGGCTGGACTAAACACTCTGACCAGCTCTATTCTTTCTTTCTTTCTCTCTCTCTCTCTCTCTCTCTCTCTCACTTCTGCTCTGATGTTCAGTCTATCTCCATTTCTTTCTGTATTATCTTCATCCTTTGTTCCCTTACTTATTCCTATTTCTTTCTTTTCCATTTCTCCCTCCCTTTTTCTCATCTGTCTCTCTCTCTCTCTCTCTCTCTCCCTCCCCTCTTTGTGGTGTATGAGCTTACTGTATTTCAGTCACAGCACCTAATCAGCCTGATTATAGTCTATAATCACAGCACTGTTACAGAGTGATTGAACACTCCACTGTGGTGTATATGGTCCATAGGGCTTTTTTTTTAAAGGGTATGTGCTGGTAATCCCTTGGTCTCTTATGTGTAACAGATTCGTGCCGTTTTACCTGACGCAGCATACACACCCGTCTGAGCCGGTCCACTTTGCTTAGCCATTTAACCAGCGTGTGATTTATAAATCCACTCCCTTATTAGCACTCTTAGCTGTGTTGTAAATGACCCTCTGGGGTCTAGCAGAGAGAGAAAGAGGTAGAGGGAATGAGAGAGAGATGGAGGAGGTGAGGAACGGTGTAGGGTTTTCATGTACTGCCCTCGGGGCAAACGAGGAGTCGTGGGGAGGGCAAGGCACGGCGAGCCTTCCTTGGCTTCTCTCTCTCTCTCTCTCTCTCTCTTTCTGTCTGTCTCTCTCTCTCCCTCCCTCTCTCTCTCTCTCTCTCTTGCTCTGTTTACGGCGCTTGTGAAGGATCAGTCTCCGGCGCTTGGCTAATTAAAGCTGCCATGGCCGCGAGCCTGCCGGGATAATGTTCTATTATTATAGTCATTTGTTTCAATTAAACGCTCTGTGATTTTACAATAGCAACTGTGAACCTGCGCCGAGTGAGCCATCACTCGCAACAAGATGTCTCCAATCAGAGAGAGAGAGAGAGAGAGAGAGAGAGGAAGAAGAAGAAAGGGAGGGGGTAGAGAAAAGGAAGGACAATAGGGATGCCAAGATGCCAAGATACGCCCCATCACCCATCGGCTATTAGACTTGGTGCATTCACAAAACCCTTCAAAAGTGTCATGACTGGAACTCTAAAATATTTCAGCTGGTGACTACACAGATCACACGTCTAATTACAGTGAGGCCTTTTCCGTAGATGAATCCGATCCATTGCTGGAATTCCACTAGACTGTAATTCATGCTCCTCTTTCTGGTGGTGATATTAGTGAAGGCTAAGCAGACGGATGGTAGTGTAAAATAAAATCCCAACTCTGCCCTTCACACAGAAAGCTAGGGTTCATTTCCCAGCTCAGGCAGGAACACCCCAATATACCAGTAAGTGTCCTTGTTCAAGACTCCTAAAACTGTATTAGGTGTTCTATGTAATGTAATTAAACATGTAAACTATGCATTCCATAAATGTAAATGAAAAAATTGACAAAAATTACACAGACACAAAAGATTCCCAGCTGTTTTATATGAACACGTCAGATGGAAATATCAACATAATCCTTGGCCAGTATGACAGAAACATGGCATGACGATACTTCAACCCAATATTTCTGTTACAGAACGTTGTTTCTGAGAGCTGGATAAGTTGGAAATTACATCATATGCCAGGTTTAAAAACTTTGACTCCAAGGGTTAATATTCCACCATGGTTCACTAACTGTACTGTCCTAAATCCATCCAGGATGAGTTATACATCTTTAGTAAAGAAAGCAGATGTTCTTTAAGAACTGACCATACATTTATGTTTTATTTATAGTCTGCAACCGCTATTCCAATTCAGGGTCACGGTGGGTCCGGATGGGAACACACCCTGGAGGGGGCGACACTCACACTTTCACTCACACGTTCACACCTAGGGACACTTTGAGTAGCCAATCCACCTACAATATATGGGTAAAAAACGTATTAGATCATAAATTAATGAAACTTATAAGATTGTACAACAGATCCATTTGAGATTACATAACAGCTTCACACTGAGGCGAATGTGTGAATATTTAGGTATACAGTTAGCATGGTGCTAATTGGGCTGTGTAATGTTTCTTTAATCTGCATAGGATTTCTACTGCAATAATTAAGAGACAGTCTTTAGATGTTGGACATGTCTTGGCTGATCGAATTCCTGATAAATTGTAAGAAGTTTAAACTGAAACTTTTCCTGAATACACTGTTTTATCTAAAATATTTTGGTTAATATAAAATATTTTTGTTACTAAAGGTTGTACGAGGTTTTTTGTTAGTTTGTTCATTTGGATTGCTGGTTGTTGTTTTTTTATGATAAAATAAAATATATTTATTTATTAAATAAAAAATATATAGCAATGTTTAGAATGCCAAACACCCTCATGGTCACCTTAGGCTCTGGACTGCACTTTAAGAAGCACTGGTTTAATGGTCTTGTTTGGTGAAATCACAGCTTTGAATGTGCATATAACATTCATATAATACATGTGTGTTCATACATCTTGCAAGATCATAACACAAGCTTTTTGTAATTAGTCTAATCTGTTACATGTTCTAACATTAGCCATTGTGTACAGCTGGAGTTCTGCCAGTTACAGTGGTCCAGTTCATGTGCCAGATCCAAAGCCTGGGTCATAGGATCATTGGAACAATAGCAGTGATATTTTCTCTCCAGTTCTCTGTATTCACTCTCTCTCACATACAAACACACACACAATGCAGCGCCCATAATTGGATAAGAGTGGACTGCTGTTGTTGTTTGGGTCCTGTTTGACTGTGATGGACACTGCTCGGACACAGAGAGTTCTGGGTACACCAGAGAAACAGGAAATGAATCAGAGAACTTTCCAGTGTTTTCACTGCCAACACAAAATGAACAATATGCTTTGTTTGTGTGTGTGTGTGTGTGTTTGAGAGAGAGAGAGAGAGAGAGAGAGAGAGGGGTAGAATGGGTCGCTCATCACGTCACAGAGGTAATTTATAATGCCTGTTCCACATTTATCTCTGGGGGAGGGGCATGTGCGTGGTAGGGTGGGGGGTGTGGATTAAACATAAATTTATGGATGTGTCCTTATCGTGTGTCTATCTGGATATTGGCAGCGCTGTTGACCCTTTGCATTAGAATGCAGAGGGGACCAGGACTGTTTGTCTTGGCCTCAGAGACAGTAATGGCCAAATAAAGGCAGTTACCCAGACACTACCACCACCTCCACCTTCTCCTCCAACACCACCCCCGCTGTGGATGATACCATTTAGTAATTAGCATACAGTACCTATGGCAACGGCTAACCTTTGTAAGACTCTTTCATAATGTTTGTACAGCCGTCCCCAACCTGCTTTATATAGCCTCAACTGATGACTGTTAGAGATAGCTTTCTCTCTCTCTCTCTCTCTCTCTCTCTCTCTCTCTCTCTCTCTCCCCCCCCCTCTCTCCATCTCTCTCTCTCTTGCTTAACCACTCCACTTTCTCATTTCATACCCCCCCTTTTTTTCTGCCTCATACTTTGCTCAATCTGCCTTTTTTTATACACCATCACCCCTCGCCCCCTCCTTCCTCTTTGCTGATAGAACAGCAGACAACATGGAAAACAAATATTTGGTGTGTGTTCTAAACGTATGGGAAGCAGCCACTGTGTGACGTGATGTTTGTTTAATGATTCTCAAGGCCTAGGTTGGTGGAAGCGATCGTTTAAGAGAAAGTTGTGTACTGGAGATTTAAATATAATTTTAATTTATATTTATTAAATCTGAACGTAATTTAAGAGCATCTGGAGTTTTCTGAGTTCAAACGTACAAAATAACATTAAAATGACAATGTGTTGTGCAGTAACATCAAGAAATGTATTAAATTGTAAAGATAGCACAATATAATATTTATAACTCTACTTATTTTCTGCAATATAATAATACAGTTAAAAATGGAAATGCTATATCTTGTAATGGGTTTTTTTTTTTCTTATGCTGCCTTTTCCTCCCTCCCCCTCCTTTTTTGCGCTCCACTTCCTGCTTCAAATTGGAGCACCAGTCCATCCAGCAGGCAATGGGAGCAGTAATTCAAGTCAATGCCACTGAAATGATATTCAGAATTTAAATCATGGTGCTGCTATGCCAGTTTTGAAACAAATACCATAAATTATTCAGATTTTTTTTTTCAGAGAGAGAGAGAGAGAGAGAGAGAGAGAGCACAGATTGGAATAGATTGGTGCTCTGCTCGGCTGACTGTGGAGAAGTGATGATGATGATACCTTTTGTCCCCCCCACCCCCTCCAAAAAAAAAAAAAAAAAAGAAAAAGAAAAAAGTAAAAAAAAAAAAAAGAAAAAAAAAGAGGCCCCAATCATAGGCTCAAACTGGAGCAGTGATATGAAGGTAGAGGCTCTCTCTGTTGGGCTCTCTTGTCTTCTCCTGTTGTTTAGAGAAAGCTATAGTGTGCTCAGATTAAAGAACAGGGTTGACGCTTCTAGCCGGCGGCTGTTGCTATGGAAATGGGGTTGCACTAGCTATGATAGGCCATTCATGTTTGATTAATTGGTTTTTCAATGCTTCTTGGTTTGTGAAAGCTCTTAAAGAGCAACTCCACTGAAAATGGAAAATTAATGGATTTCTCTCTCTCTCTCTCTCTCTCTCTCAAACTCCCCTCTTCTATTCTTTTCTTTCCTCTTTTTTTTCTAACTCAGAAGCTATTTCGCTGCGTTTGAAATGTGAAGTGATGGTGTTTTTGAAATATGATTTGAGGTTGGAGGTTGTGTTTGGGCTCGGAGAAGGAGGTGAGGGCGGGGAGAGGAGGGATTTTTTTTTCTCTTTTCTGTTTTTTAGGACTAAAATTTGAAATGCACAAAACACTGCTTTTGTTCAGGGTTTCCCCCTTTTGTTCCCAGCAGTGAAGAAACACACTCTAATGTCCTGTAAATACAGCAGATCTCAACCGCCGCCACCAGCCGCAGCAGCTCAGCGCTCATTTATTTCCTCTCTATACTGAGTGGTTTTTTCTTACCCCCCCCCCCTTTTTTTTTTTAATTTTTTTTTTTACTACGTAGAAGACTCTGCTGAGGCCAATTAGCACGATTACAGCCCCTCACTAAGATCACAGCCCCTGCTCTAGTGTTTACTAAGACTCGCTCCATCCCGACCCCTCTAAGTTCATCAATCACTTTAAAAGCACTAAAGTCCTATGTAATGTATTATTCAGGGCATGAATGTTGCATGCAGCTAATAAATGCTAGTTCATCAACTTTTGCTATCTTTTGCCCTGTCGATGCACTGAGCATTCCTATTTATGTGTAAATGAATACATGCGTTTCCTTCTGTGGAACTGACAGCCTCTCACATCTTTCTTTGAGCCGAAATGGTAAAATGTAAAAGAAAGTTTCACACATGTGGACTTCACATAAGATCCACATGTAAATGGAAAGAGAAGAATTTTCTGTTTTCACTTTCTTGCCACTGTGTTGTTGGGGTTTTCTCAGAGTGATCAAAAGTGTGTCAGTACAGTGACCTGCTTTCTTTGAATTTGGAAGTGCGTACGTTTGAAGAAAATCTGCGGACGAATTGATTGTTATTAGCTGAAGCTATTTTCCTGCGGTTGCTCTCTGATTGTCCTAAGATAAGCCTTGATGGTGTCGTGGGTTTCTGAAGTGCCTTTGAAAGTCATGCTGAAAACAGTGTGCGGTAACTGTCTTACTGTAAATGCAGAGCCTATCTCTGCGATCATGCACAATCGTGTCTGATATACCAGGTCACCCAGAGGCACAGTGGAAATGTAGCTACATTATAATGCCACGTTTTGAATCGAGCCTCCCGAGGTAGGGGTTTTCTTTGCATTTGAAGTATTTCTGTGGTTTTGAAAATTCATTTGTTAACAAGGGCACCTTTGAAGAGTTGTTTTAAAGAGCAAAGGCTGAACGTGTGAACATTAGTGGTTGAGTTACATTCTCAGTTATGCCGATCCCTCTTTTTTAGAAATTAATATATTTGGGCTTTTTCTGAGAAATCTGCAATGAGAGAAATAAGTTTAAAAAAGATTGCTAGCTTAGCTCAACTTACTGAGCCACAGAGAGTAGGTATATGTAACTATTAGCTAAACTCCCTAAAAGAATGAGGGAAGAGTTCATCAGTTTAGTCCAAATGATCCAGATATTATTACAAAGGGTGAGGGAAGATGAACCAGCTTTCCCAAAAATGATAAAGTGGTTATCAACCATGTTGCTTCACTGAGCTGAGTGAAGGAAAAATCAACCATGTTGCTTCTTAATGGTGAGCGAATGATCTTGCACCTTGATGAAAAGGATGAGGGAAGTTGCTGTACAAGGGTGGATAAAATATCCACCTTATCACATCAAACAGTGAAGGATGGATGACGGAGTGGTCAGCAAGGTCAGGAAAGATTCACCAGATGAGGTAAGGAGAGGTAAATCAGGGAGAGTAAACCTGGTTGTTCCATGACCTGTTGACTCACAGTGTAATGAATAAAGATTAACCAGGTTGTTACAAACGGTATTAGAAGGATCTCATTGCTGCAAAGACTAAAGAACAAATCTACCAATTGCCTGCTACAGCAGATGAAGGATGATCAACCAATTGAAAGAAGGATTCACCATTTTGATATAAAGGTTAAGGGAAGGATTGTGCACTTTCCGTAAAATAGTGGAGGAGGAATCTACCAGGTTATTGCAAAGGATGAAGGATGTTCAGCTCAGGGACAACAAAAAAAGAACTAGGTTCTTCGTATTGTCATTGAGAGGAGATAAACTAGGTTTCTACAAAGAGTGAGGGAAGATCAAACAGGTTGCTGCAAAGAGTGAAAGAAGATCAACTAGTGGCACTTTTCCACTGTATGGTACCTACTCAACTCAACACGACTCTACTCACTTTTTACAGGTACTTGGTACCTGGTTGTTTTATCACTATATCAACTCACGTCCGAAATGTATCCTGTGACATGGTGATACATCGTCTCTAAGAGGACTGGCAAGCTTTGGAAATAACATCAGTGACATTGGCCATTGTTTACATTGTATTTGCATGTTGTTATTTTTTTGGGGATCAAACACAGTTTAGCCATGCATGAGTTCAAATAGATCCATAGAGTTTGTTGTGGCACCGTCCTGCTCTAGCTGGATTCTCTCCTCAGCCACTAATCCAAAGAGAGTTTGAACCTCTTCAAAAAGACCACCACATAATTTTACAAGCTGCCACTGTGAGTCAAATCAAAAGTTATCTCTGCTGTAGCTAGGAGATTTTACAGATGACTAGTTTGTGCTGGATGTCTGCATTTTGTTGTCAATGAGCACTTTGCAAGTTTTGCACATCACAGTTCAGTCCCCACTCCGCTTGCTTGGAATTATGAGTCAGCATATACTAAGTAGTAGTCAGTTCCAGGTATCGGGTACCAAACTTGCCTGAAGGAAAAGCACAAAAGGCCAGTAGGCTGAGTGAAGTAGAGTAGGTACCATTCAGTGGAAAAGCCATAGGTTTTTCTTCACACTACAAAGTGTGAAGACAGATCAAAAAGGCTGCCACATACAGTGAGGAAGATCAGGTCACTAGACTTCTCCATCTCTGATAACAAACTGCCTGGAAATAAATGGTCATTGCCATTACTTCCAGAAAGTCACCCCAGTTACCATTCCAATGCTAATGTAAATCCCAGAGACAATATAGTGTGCCTAAATAAGCCTTCCTTCCTTCAATGTGAAACATCCCGTAACGTTTATGACTAGGTTTTGAGTGTGGTTAAAAAAAAGAGATATCCAGTTGTAGCCAACAAACTTATAAGTCATCCACCCGATCTCCTGGTAAAGTCTGGTCTTCTTCTCTCGCCCTTAGATGCAGGCGCTGGCCGGGCCAGAAGGCGGCCACTACCCCCCGGCCGGCCAGGCGCCCATGCTAAACAGGTCTCCTAGGATACTGCCCCACCCCATGAGTGCTCTGTCCCAGCTCAGCTCTCAGATTGGCCGAGGCTCCTTTACTCGTGGCTCCCCCTCATCGCCGGGAAGCCAGTCGGCCACGCCCTCCCCTTCAAGCTCCGCCCAGGAAGAGGAAGCAGATTACCACACGAAGGTACAGGGAAGGGAAGTGAACTGTGTTTTCTGTTTGAAGCAAGGCTTTGTCTGAAAGTGCTGAGGGAAGATCAGGAATGTGTGGAAGCTTGGGATGTGTAATTTCAGATGTTTAGAAGACGCGAGCTTCGTTGTTTAAGTGGGTGTTTAAAGAGCTTTCCCTTCTCTAAAAGAATTGGTTGGGTTTTTTTGTTTTGTTTCTTTTTTTTCGTAGTTTTTGTTCGTAGAAGTCAGCGGGATTGTCAAACACTTTTTCTGCAAGAGGTCCCTTTTATATTGTTTACAAATTACAGCTATTCAACTTCGCAAACAGCACCTTTTGTTCTTCCCTTTAGTAAAACATGTTGTCTTTTCTGTTTAGTTCTGTATCTCCATCTCTCTCACTCCCTGTCTCTCCTTCTTCTCTCTCTCTCTCTCTGTCTCGCCCTCTTTCTATTTTTATTGTCCTAGAAATCCAATTACTCCAGCTTGTCCGTCATCCACTTCCTTTATTGAAAGTGTCAGTTGGAATTTAATTTGACTGCGGCAGTAATGCACTGGCTGCTAGAAATCCCTCATTATCACGATGCAGCATGCTTAATTGGATCCAAGAGTAAAAAGAGTGAATTAACTTACACAATGCTTAAATTACATTGTTTTAGACCATCGGATTACACAAAGGTCTATTAGAGTGGAACGCTAATTGCGAGGTGTGCTTCAGGCTGTGTATATTTCTTGTTTTTCTCTATGTGTGTAGGAAACTGAATTCAACCATACTGATTGGTGCTGTCATCTGTGGTTTACAGCACAGTTTGGACAGCAATAAGCATATGTATATATTGTCTTCCTAGCTTTTCATTAGCTGGCCTCATATATGCATCACTCACATAACAATAATACTCAGCATGCATGCAGTGGTTTTTGAAACAAGCTGTTTTTTTCTTCACTGATTTCTATACAGTGGTGCTGATAGGAACCTGAGGTAATTATGTCTCAAATGTGATTATAGACAGTTATTTACCAGTGATGCTACACGTCTCCTGAGTAAAGTTAATGGTCACATAGTAGTAAATCCACAAATATATTAGTTTAATTTTGGGACTTTTGTCTGTTTCAAGGCTTTACATACTTTGGGTGTCTGGTTTCTTTCATCACTGCTGTAAACAAGTTTTTCTGAGCATAATTAGACTGGAGCATTTTAAATCAAACCCACTCTGAATGAGTTTGTTTATGACAGGTTTAGATATTTAGAAATACTGAAAGATGGGTGGCTATCCCTTCATACACTTGAATATTTTTGCTGTAATTTCAAAATCTACCTTCAGAACATACACTGTATAAACATTATAAATGGACCAATAGAAATAGTTCACTTTGACCTTGGAATGGAATCTTATCATTTTGACATTTCAACAGTTTAAACTATCTTTTGATTTGTAGCTATCTTATTTTGTCTAAAGTTACCATTTTGAGGTTTTGTGCTCATATAAAGAGATTTAATGAATGTAAATCCATACAGTAAGGTAAGTCTTGGCTGCTCTCCAGGCAGCTTTCTCAGCACACGTGGCTCTCTCTTCTGCTCTTTTTCTCCTTCCTTCTCTCACTCTCTCTCTCCCTCAGAGAGTGTTAGAGAGTGAACATCAACACAATAGAGCTGTAACTGAATCAGGGAGGCTTTACTTTTGCATATTTATCTGCAGCTGTGCACCAGGTACATACACACACACACACACACACACACACACACACACATATATATAAGCAGTATGAGAGAGTGTGTGTTATTTCCGTATATATATATAGATATAAACATGCCATATATACATTAGAATACACACACACACACATATTCACACTGAAATACATAACGATACTGTGCATAAAAATGGCTTAATTTCACAAAGCCTTATCCATAGGCTTATAGCAGGCCTAAATACATTCGTGCAGCATGGTATCTTTCTCTCAATATATGCACCACACACTCCTGTGTGTGTGTGTGTGTGTGTGTGTGTGTGTGTGTGTGTGTGTGTGTGTGTGTGCCGAATACTGTGATTGGACATTCAAATCTCTTTTTATTCATGCAAATCTGGCATATTTCGTTTCAGCCATAACTTATGTTCTAACAGAATGAGAGATGAATATGAATATGGGAAACATTCAGATTGCTTTGACTGGCTGTCACCAGTAAGTTACATGTTATATTCATTCATTCATATCTGACTCCAGCTCTGTTCTTTTTAAAAATTATGACTTTATAATCATTTCTTTAGTACAATAAACATAGGTCAGACCAATAATAGATGAAGTATAAAAATATACAATATTTGAAACATACAATTTTAATTTCACAAAAATCAAAAGAGTAACAAAGTGTAATGAATAGTTTTTAAAACTATTTGAAAAAGCAGTTGTCATTTTTGATAAGTTGGCTTAGTTTGCATTTAATTTAAATAGTGTTATATTTCATGGCTGTAAAATTGTTTTAAATTGTAATGTAAAACAAATCCATGTTTAGGATGAGCATGTCTTGTTGTGCTACACACATTTATAGTGTAAACATGTATTAAAACACACATACGATGTGCTATCAGTATCGCTCTCAGTAAGGTGTTAACCATGTTATTGCATTGGCCAAGAGATTCTGTGTTGATGCATCCCAATGTAAGATTGTTTTTTCCATCTGCAGTAAAGTTATCGTTTTGGGGAAGTAGGGTTTTATTGTAAGATATATGAGGCTTTGCAGTGGTAGTGTCATTTTTATACTGTACTTAGTGCAATTACATGGTAGAGCATACACCACCTGTTTCTGCCTTAATCTTGTAGTGGCACTGATGAAAACGCTGACAAGTGTGAATAGTGTTTCTTAAGCAGCCTTTAAAGCTACTGCTGTCCCAGAAACCTCTTTCACTCTTTCACTCGTTAGTTTGGACTGTCTGCTTTGCCTGAAACATTTCATGGTCTCTCTTGTCTCTCTGTATCTCTCTCTCTCTCTCTCTCTCTCTCTCTCTCTCTCTTTCGCTCTGTCTCTCTCTGTACATTTCCACTCGTTTGAATAATGGAATTGTTTTTGTTTTAAATGTGAGGCTGCTTCAGTAGAAGAAACAAATATTAGTGTGCGTCCAACATGAGATGAAGCCATGTAGCACTGATTCAAATGGGATATTAACAATGCTCAGTTCAGCCCACGGTAGAGCAATCAATTTCGCCCTGAATATTTCAGTGCTCTTTCTCCAGGGCTTCTCTGTCCTGTGTGCTTTTAACGCTTGTGTGTGTGTGTGTGTGTGTGTGTGTGTGTGTGTGTGTGTGTGTGTGTGTGTGTGTGTGTGTGTGAGAGAGAGAGAGAGAGATTGTCCATAACCTGTCAGTGCAGATTACCCACAGCGGCTTTGAGTGAAAGCACTCGCTGGATTTCAGTGTATCCCATTTTTATTTCATGATGTTTGCAGATAAAAGAACAACTCACATTTGCATAGTCAAACACATGCATAACTAGAAGCTCATTACCACTCAGACTCTCATACGCAGCAGGTACTCAACTACAACCAGTAGAAGCTTGCCACTCAGCACAGTCAGTATTTTTATATTTTTTAAGTTTGGTCTGTGACTTTTCAACTTCTGAATTTGTGTGACCCTGATGATAATGAGGGTGAAGGTGATGATGATGATGAAGCAGGGTTGAAATGCTGGTAACTAGTTTGACTGTAATCCATACCGAAAGCAGAAGGCTCCACAAGCCAATAACAGCCATGAGGTACTTCACGTCATACACAATTCTCAGAGAAACACAAGGAAACACACAGGTGAACAAGATCAGGGCCAAAAAACAATAAGAAGGACAAAAACTTACACTGATGAACAAGGGGCGGAGTTACAGAGAAAAGTAAACAAGGTCAGGGCAGAAACTGACAACTGAAATAATTGTTTTGTACGTAGCATGTTTCAGTGTCACTGTAGCTTTAATAATGAGTAAACAATTGAAACTGAAAGGTGGTTTCATTGATTTAACCACAACTTATTTAATAGCTGTCATCCAAAAAAAAAAACCTCAGCTCACATGTGGATTGTGATGTGGCTGTGTTTCTATGTCTGAATGAAGAGAAGACCTTGTGTATTAAACAGAAAATTCGACATAATGTAGAAGTTCTATATATCCAGCATAAAATAAGAAAGGTTTGTAACATTGCTTTCATTTCCATGTTTTTGAAGATCTGTTTTATGGTGATTTATAACACATGAAAACTAAAGTTACTGATCATATTGTTGGACTTAACTCTGTACTGTTGGTTTTTATGAATGTGTTTTCATTAGCTTCAGCTCTTGTTTCTGGCAGTACTTCAGCTTTACACCAGGAGCTGCCTGAAATGAGGTCTGGAGGCCACATATGTTTGATTTGGCTCTAACTCCCCATTTTACATTATTTTTATTTAATACCATTTTTATTTGTATTTTATTTTGTACATTTTGAACTTTCTTGTAATAAAATTGAAACTCATATTTTCTAGAATTAGGAAAATAATATGACACTTGAAACCCCTCACAATGCAGATGTCAGAGCACATAATGACTGTTGGAACAAAACCTTGTATCTGTAGTTTTGTCTTTTTTTTTACGTAATATACATAGTTTGTACGTAATACTTTTTAAAATCTTATGTTAACATTCATTTAAATATGAGAAATACTTTTGCTTTTGCTTTTCCTTTTTAATGATGCACATTTTGTTCCAGCAGTGATGATATGTAGCTACTAGTTATGAGCTAATGAAATAGATAATGATCATAGCACACAGTGGCACACAGACAAGAGGAGATTTAGGGACCACTGGGGTTAGGAGGTTCTTCTCAGGGCATTTAAAGACAAAACCATCTGCTTCTAACGGGAAACAGAAATCCATCACAGTGTTTAAATCAATATTTTAAAAGTAGTCGTGCCACAGATTTTCCACATGTACTGCTGAAATGTGAAATCATAAGGTTAAGTACCTAGCTATTTTGTGTTTTGTCTTTGGTTTCCAGTGATGACAGCTGTTTGACACTTTTTTAACTTACTCTGCTTGGGATTAAGGCTGAAACTGTACCTTACAGTAAGTTGTAGTGAGATTGCCTGCCATACCGTAGCTCTATTTAATAAGGGAGGGTTTGTTTCTTATGCCTCACCTCACTCTACATTTTTCCTCCATTATCTTCAGTGGCACGAACAATGAGTTTCAGAACAAGTTGCAGCGGTTGTTCACAACATACTGAAATCTTCTGCTGTGTTAAAGTATATCCTGCTGCTAGGTTTGGTGGCTAGACTATGTGTGTGTTAGATCCATGTCCTCATGCTGCCCCGCTCTGTTTCCCCAGATCACGGGGGAGAAAAGACCCTCCACAGACATGATGAAGCCCAAGCCCAAGCCACAGAAGAAGAAGAAGAAGAAGGACCCTAACGAGCCTCAGAAACCCGTCTCTGCTTATGCTCTCTTCTTCCGGGACACTCAGGCGGCCATCAAGGGTCAAAATCCCAATGCCACCTTCGGAGACGTCTCCAAGATTGTGGCGTCCATGTGGGACAGTCTGGGAGAGGAGCAGAAACAGGTGAGTGGTGTTTTTTACAAGTTGTAGGTGCAGAGGATCTTAGTTTTTAATTGTGTTGGTTTGCCGTTCCAAGAAAAAAAGTATACACTTATCACACAAAAATGGACAAACACCTGGAGGAAATTCTTGGAGGAACGTCGTTTATGTAGATGCTTACAGGGCTGGACACTGACTCCTAGATTGAAAGCGGATGAGGGTTAAACTAGGGCTCAGTGCTAAGTGCTGGAAATGAATGTATTTACTGACTGACTGTAATATATTTCAAGCTCAAGATATGGAATGCTATTTAATCAGATAATAGCTATCTAGATTTGTAGAAGCAAAGCAACTTTTAACTCACATAAACACTCATGTTCAGGAATTGGACCATAAGGGCCACATGCATTTAGTGGATGATCTTTAGGGTCCTTGTTACATACTCTGTAATATTTCTAAGCTAGCCAGTCTCGGTCTATGGTGTTAGCTGTGACACACTTTTTGAATCCTCAACAGTCAGAAAATCAAAATAAGATCATGAACAAGCTAGGTTCCTTTCATATTTTGATAGTAAAATGTATTTTTATTCCATATGAAGCACGTTATCCGCCAGATCCCTCTTTTTTTTAGTGATTGTTTCTATAATGTCCCAAACACCATCATTATCACATTTATTGTACCTGTTATGTTCATATATTTAGTGTACACTGGCTTAAAAATTATGTTTAAACTGTCGTTTTTTTGTTTTAATCCAGTTTGCATGGGCTTTAAAAACCCTGACTTGCTAAAAAGTCTGCATTCTTCTAAACCATACCACAGCATTTCTTTTGTGAAGATTTGATAATAACATTGCTGGTCGTATGGAGCTGAATGGCAGCATTTCAGACAGTCTTTCTAATGCTTGCCTGTTTAATGATGTACTTGAGGATTTTTTTTTTTAATATGGGCTTATCCTTGGTTTGCTCACATAAATTCTTTACCTTAGCATTTGTGTGTGTGTGTGCGTGTGTGTGTGTGTGTGTGTGTGTGTGCATGCGTTCCTCAGTAATGAGCTGAGCATGAAGCAGAGTGATGATGTGTGTGAGAGACAAAGAGAGAGAGAGAGAGAGAGAGGGAGAGGGCCACAGTATTTTTAGAATATCCTCCATAACAAAGGCCTGCTATTGCATGTCAAATAAAAGCACCTGTCTCCATGACAGAGTGCAGACCACTCACCCCTATGCCATGTGATATTTCTCTCTCACTTCTCTCTCTCTCTCTCTCTCTCTCTCTCTCTCTCTCCTTTTCTGTGGGATGCTGTGTGTGTGTCCTTTTATGTGCAGTTAATTTTTGCCTCCTTCCCTTCTCCCCTCTTCACCATGAATCTTCATTTTGCCGCTGACACTCTTGAATGTGAATTCCTCATTTCCTCGGCCCTTTTATTTATATCTGTTGCCTGGTGATTTGATCATGCTGAGAATACAAGATTAGCCATCGCCCGGCGCCCTTCTTTTCTCCCTCAAGGACATCTGCTCTCCGAAATGTTATTGTTTGTGCTTCTTAACCCTTTGTTTGCCAGGATGTTCAGATATCGAAATAGATTTTTTTAAAATCTGTATTTATTATTATTATAATAATTATTATTATTATTATTATTATTGTTATTATGAATGTTAGAGAAATATAAGCTCCATCCTTGCATTGTTGAGTCCAGTATTGCAACTTTTAGCTTTTTATCTCCATTTCCTCTGAAAATCATAACATTATATTCTTACCCCCAACAAGATGAAGGAAGATTTGGATTTTATTTTTTATTTTTTCTCTCTGCCCATGACTCAGTTCTGAAACTTCAGAATACATCTGTTACACATCAGTGGAGCTGATGAAGTCATCAGGAGAGGGCTCCCAGTGCTCTGATTAGCAGCACTCAGGTTATTTAATGATATCATCACCTGCCACCAATCATTCTCAGGGCCCAAATAACAATAATAGTCCTCCTGATGAATTGTAAATGTATACAGTGCTACAGTTCTTAATTATGTTGTATCCAAACAGTCAAGCATGTTTAGCATCTGAATTTTGCTTCTTAGGTTTTGCCCAGGAACTGCAAGGCTAATATTTATTAAAAAATATAGAAACCCAAATATTCACACTGTAAACTGCTTCACAAACAAATAAATTTTGATAGTAATTACATATTTGTACATGCTTCCAGAAAGACGTGTAGAAGACATCATTAATATTATCTAGAATGGTCTTTTCCCATTGTGTAGGGAAGTCTGCTTCTGGTGTTAACAGACTAATGGAAGCTCATAACCACAAATGATCATTGTCTAAATCATACCTTTGCCTTAAGCCTGGTTGTTAAGTAATCTCAAATAAATGAACATATGTGGTTTATGACGCTGTATGACATAAAATGTTCAAAAACTCATACAGAAAAACCCAAGGCTTCATGTTTGCTGCTGCTGTGTGCTCTTTACCTATGTGGTATTCATTTGTTCATTTTTGTAGCTGTGTCGGAAACCACATGAGCAAGTTCATATGAGATGACTTAACAACTCGACACGGTTTGAGGCAAACGTGTGACCATTTCGGCCTGCAGTTTGCACAATGCTAATTTGTGGTCGTAAGCTTCCATCACTTG
This sequence comes from Hoplias malabaricus, assembly GCF_029633855.1. Lineage (NCBI taxonomy): Eukaryota > Metazoa > Chordata > Actinopteri > Characiformes > Erythrinidae > Hoplias > Hoplias malabaricus. The sequence continues at coordinate 45,471,353 of NC_089802.1, read as the reverse complement.
TTAGGTTTCCAAGCCAAAGAAGCGAACATCAGACACTAAATATTTGCAAGTTGGGGAAATGAATAAATTTGATTTTTTTTCCTGACAAAATATCTATTGTTTTCATATTCATTTGTAGAAACAGTTGACATTGTTTATCTAAATGTTATCTTGTCTCAGTACTTCCACAGATGCACTTGTATACATCAAATACCACTTTTCTTTGTAGTATTTTGAAGTATTCCAATTTTTATCAATTCTACATTAATTAATACAATTGTTGTACATTATTGGAACACAGGGAGCACAGTGGTGTGTCAGGTAGTGTCACGGTCACAGCTGTGTGGTCCTGGGGTTGTGGGTTCAGACGCCACCTCTGGTCACTTTCTGTAAGGAGTAGGTAGGCTGGTAGGCTTTGGACCAACCATGACAAACCAACAGGATAAAACGGTTAAAGAAATGAAATGACAAAAGAAGTAACCTATGGCAGCTGTGTGAACAGTTCCCAATAAGTGGACCAATAGAATCACTTGAAAATTACTTGAAATAAAATTCTCTTGTCATTCACTGACATTAAAAGTAAAAGAAAAAGAAAAAAAACATTTTTGCCTCTAACCTCTAACGTTACAATTTTGGAAATCCTTGGGGTTTTTCTTTGAAGCAATGATATTTGATAACCCGGACAGGTGTTTGTGACGTGATCTACAGATCTACAGATGAGCATCAGCAGTGGAACAGCGTGTAATCCATGTCCCTTCTATCCCTTCCTCTCCATCTATACTCAGAATGCTGAAAAAAAGCATGGAGAACAGAGAACGGGTGAAGGATCCTTATCTGCCTCCAGAATAGTCTCTCTGATAGGCCCATTAAAGCATGATTGATAGAGCTCCTCTCCAATGGATGACTGTCATTTCTTTTAGTGATGGCCCTGACCTGCCACTCATGCCAATGAGGAATATGTTAAATGGCTCGGAACCGTGATGTCCAAAAAGTCACAGTACGGGCCCGTCCTGTTAACCGTCCCCAGTTATATCAAGCGTAGCGCCAATAATAACCCTTTCCTCCCAGGCTTTTATCCAGCAGTTTTAGTTGCTCTAGTCCTTCATCCTATCTGACCTTTGGCTTCCAGTATGGATTTTTCAGACTTCCAAGAAATAATTTAAGTTGTTTGCCCAAATGTTGTCTTCTAGCAAATGTGCATTTTCTGAATGTTCTAGTTACACCATATATTTGAGAATGTTTATATACCTTTCTACATTGTTCGAACATTGTAGATGCCGTGTACATCGTGTCACTGTTTTTCGGAGTGAACAGTTAGCAATGCTCCAGAATGATTTTATCTAACAGTAGTTGTAGTTGTCCTTGTTAATCTTTGGCTTTCACATAAAATAATCTTCGTGTACATGGAGCACAATGGAAATAAACAACACAAGTCTTCAAACATAGGCGCCCTTATCTTTGTCTTTGTGTTTGTGTTCAGTTTGTTGTCGTGTCGTCCTTGAGCCGTAGCAGCCATGTTTTAGATGTTGGGGTTTTGTTTGTTTGTTTGTTTGTTTTCTTTGCCGGCTTACAGAGGTTTAATAACCCTGTCTTTTCATATTAATTCCCATGGGATTTAGTGCTTTGGAGTCGGCCTCATTAATTTGAGTGTTTCAGAGATGTATTGTGTTCTACAGCAATAGGTAACAATGCAAAATAAAAGCGCACAGAGCTATTGTAAAATACTCTACTGCTGATTTAGTTCAATCTACTGATTTACTACAGTACTTTACTACTTTAATACTCTACTGCTTTTGTTCAGCACTCTCCTGCTGAGAGATAAAAAGCATATTGAATCTGAGCAAATAGGAAAAAACTAAGAGAGTGAATTAGAAATAAGAACAGAGTGAGAGAAAGGTGTAGAGAAAAATTAAAAAATAGAATGTAGTGGTCCCCGTCTCTCTCTCTCTCACTCTCTCTCTCTCTCACTCTCTCCCCTCCCCAAGGGTATCTGCCCCTTCCCTGGTGTCAGGAGGTTCCGCGAGTTATTGTCTTCCATAATTAACCGGTTATCAAACAGGAACATTTCATTAAGGTACAATTACCAGATAATTCTGCGGGGGGACACCCGCCATGTCGGGATTAAGGAGGCAACATGTGCTCCCTCGGTCTCACACATCCCCTTTCCTTATTTCTAATTCATCACGACCCTCTCTCTCTTTCTCTCTCTCTCTCTCTCTCTCTCTCTCTGTCTGTCTCTCGCTCGCTTGCTCCCTCTCTCTGACGGCTTCAATTGCTAATGAATCCGCTCACTTTGGAATAATTAGAAATCCTTAGGCGTGCTAATTTATTTAAGAGTTGCTGTCGTTAGGGCCACTCATTAGCTGGGGTTAAATTAATTTGAAAGCAGAGCTGCCGGGAGCTCCTCGGGAGTTCATTATTACAAAAGCCACACAACCTCGTTCAATATTTAACTGTCAGGACACCGGCTCTCAAACTTAGCCCTGGCCGCCTTATCTGAAAATGCTTAAGACTAATAATCTACTAATAATAGCGCCGGGTCACTCCAGTGCCATTTGTTTGCAGTTTTTTCATTACTCTTACCCAGTGTGAACAAGGATAAAAGAAATCACTTATGGACCTCAGCTACATGCCTTGTCTTAACATCTGAGGACAGGTGTTAATATCAGTCAATTCAGTGACTTTAAGGTGCATCTATTGTGGGCACCACTTGTACCATCTCCATAGAAAAACTTGACACTGTAGCAGCTACACATGAGTGTATGTGCCTAAGGTCAGCGTCAGCATGCTCAATGTCCAGTGTAGGCTAGTTAGGCACGAGCACCCCCCCAACCCCAGCCCCAGCACTTCACTGTGAAGAACAGGACTGGCTTTTTCTGGAGTGATGGACTTCCAAGTAACATATTTAAGATGACTTGGATTAATGATCCAAAACTACTCATACAACATCAGTACCTGACCTCACTAATGCTGTCCTGTATACCATCAGATCCCCACAGCAATGTTTGTAGTGCACAGCTTTCCCAGAGCAGTAACTGCATGAAAGAGAGACAATCTCCTTATTATTATTATTATTATTATTATTAAGCTGATGTCCGCACACTTTTGGCCACATAGTGTGCTTCCACTGTTCCAATTCTTCTTCTTAATCAGATTAGACAGATGTTTCAGTGCGTGTATGTGTGTGTGGGGAGCTTTATATGGGAACATTGTTCTGTGTGTATGCATGCACTCTTCAGAGTGTATGTGTGTGTGTGTGTCTGTGTACTGAGCTGTAAAGTAAAACCTTGTATTTCAAAGCCAAAACCATTTTTTTTTCACTTGAATTGAAAGAATTCAATTCTGCTCTTTTAATTATGATAAAAGTTCACAGAGTGTGAACCAATAGAAAAAGTCCAAATGACTTCAAACCAAATCTCATTTGAATTAAATGGCATTAAATGCTTAGTGTTTTTCATTTTCCGTTACAGTTTCCATTTTTTTTTTTACGTACAAGGTTATAGTCCAATAGTAATGACGCGCGCGCGCGCGTGTGTGTGTGTGTGTGTGTGTGTGCATTTGCTGCGTGTGCCACGTGTCTGTGTGTCTGTCCGTTGGTAGTAGTCCTGCATATGTTCCATTAAAGCTTAATGGTAACTCTAGCCTCAGTACAGTGGGCAGACCCGGGGCCCAGCCATATGTAAATGTTTAAAATCATTGTTCTCGCAATTCCTCTGTCTCTCCACCCTGTAACAAGCTCCCTGGGGAGAGATGGCGCCATGTTTTGTGTTTTTCTTCCTTATGTTTTTTGAACACTGTTGCGGTACTCATCACTTTAATGTTGTTTATTTCTCATCAGTTAAACCAATCACGTCTCAAAGTGACTTTATTTTCCCCATCAATGTAAACAATTGTTTGGGTTTTTTTTTTTGTTTGTTTGTTTTTTTGGCTCTATTTTGGCTTTTTTCCCTTTTTCTATCACTAAACACAACTGTAGAGTGGGACTGTGCTCATAAATCTACACAAGCAATTCATGACAACTAAAGAACACTACTGCTCTGAAATGAAGAGCTTCTACTGTTCTGGAAAGCCTTTAAACGAGATGTTGAGACATTTCTGTGAGAATCTGATGGCATCAGCAATGAGATTAGTGAGATTACATGCTGGTGCTGATACTTAGGGAAGGGGTACAGACCTCTAACCTGAACTTGGCATTGAGTATGGTGATGTTAAGCTCATGTGCAGCTACTCCAGAACACCCTATATTATTCCATGCTTTTCTATAGAGATGTGTTCCCAGTTGAATGTGGTAATACATAAATGTAGCTGAGATCTAATTAGATGTAGCTGCGTCTAAAAACATCTGGAGATCAGTGTAGGTACCTACACAACACATCTCTCAGTGAGTGTTGCGCTGTCTGTATTCCTTCAGTGGTGCTTTTGTCATCAGTTAAACAATGCTGCTCTTCCGCTCACTTCAGTGTTAGTGTGTTTCACCAAATTAAACCAAATTCATCTGCTCCGTTTTGTGCAAATATGTTTTTTTTCCCTCATCGGTTTAAACAAGGTTGCCATGTCCATCGATTTAATGCTGTTGTTTTCTTTTTTTCCTCGTCAATTAAACCAGCACTGCTGCTTCCCTCCGTATAATGTGACATGTTGATTTCATCAATTTACACCATATTTTCTTTCATTGGCTCCATTTTGGAGGTTTTCTTTCCTCATTAAACACCATCGCTGTGCTCATCGCCTAAATGTGCTTTTTCTCATCAGTAGACCCAACACTGCTGCTCCATTCAGTACAGTGGTTTTTGTTGTTGTTTTTGTTTTTCACCAATTTAAACCATGTTTTCTCTCATCGGCTAAAGACGCGCTGTTGTCCCGCTCAATTTCGGAGCGAATGGATTTTTCTCTTCTTTTTTTTTTTTCTTTTCAGAGACGGTGAAATGATTGACATGCCATTACATTAGCCTACATTCCAATCTCGCCATTTCTCGGTGACTTCATTCCGTTGCTATAGATTGCCTTCCCTGTTAAACCCTGTCGTCCTTTTCTTCCCTCACTCTCTCTCTCTCTCTCTCTTTGTGCTCTTTCTCTGATGTGACACCCACTCTGATAGAACGATGTGTCTTCTTAATGGACTCTCCAGCAGAAATGCTAAAACCCAAACTGATTTCTTTTTCTTTTCTTTTTTCTGTCCTGCTTCTGTGTGTTGTCTAAGCTTGCATTTCTTGGGGAAGTTTATGAAATTGCCCTTCGAAAGTGGTACCCCATAATTGAGTTTCATGCAATAATCCATATGGGCGGGTGCATTTTATTTATTTATTTTTATTATTTTTTTTTTTTTTGAGGCTAGAAGATACTAGACATGTGGGATCTAATGTGGTGGACATGACACTGACCATGGCCTCTGTTCAGGTTAAGTGGCTGAATTCCTGTGTGTGTATGTAATTCTAATCACTGTTGTCTTTCTCTCTCTCTCTCTCTCTCTCTCTCTCTCGCTTCCCTCTCTCTCTCCCTCTCCCTCTCTCTCTCAGGGGTATAAGAGAAAAACAGAAGCGGCTAAGAAGGAGTACCTGAAGGCCCTAGCAGCGTACCGAGCTAGCCTGGTTTCCAAGGTAACCTAAGGAGGAGGGGGTCATGTCTTTGATATGTACGGTCAGCAGTGATGGGGGGATGAGGTATATTATACATTAGATGGAGAATTCAGTAGGATCTCCAGGGAGGGTCTGTCAAGGGAAATGTGTGTATGTGTTTTGTGGATATATGAATGTGTGTGTGTGTGTTTGTACATGTGTCTAACAGGACCATACACAGTTAGATCTACATAGCCCCTGTAGTATGTGTGTATATATGTAACAAATGTCCTTATGATATAGTTTGACATGAAAGATAACTATGTAATAACAAGTTTTAATGTTCTGTAAATAATAATAGTATGCAGTAGGTTTTTCATCTTGGAAAAGAACCATTTAACCAAAAAGAAAAAAATTTAAATGTTACTTTCGATTATTAATTTTCTTCCTGTGTTAAAGAACCTATACAAACAAGGTTTTTGTGTGTGTGTGTGTGTGTCAGTGTCAGTTATTATTATAGCAGTAAGGGGAATCTTCTGGATTAGTTCTAGCTGAATCCATTAGATCTGACTCACTGATGTATTACTCAAATTCACTTCATTTCATAATACTGCAAACATGCGTAATCCATAGATCGATCGCATATTTCTCATTTTTAGAAGGTGATTCATCTTAGGATCGTTTCAACAGGAGCTGCGTAATGGATCGTTTCATTGCATATTTTCATCTACATAATAAAACACACCATTTTCATACCCCTAATTTCACAGCCATTGTTTTCCTTTTCAGAAACGTAAATTGCATTTTCATGCTAAACACCCCCACCACCACCTTTCTCTCCGTCTCTCCTACCTTCTCTCTTCTTTCTCTCCCTCTCTTATGTGCTCTCTCTCTCTCTCTCTCTCTCTCACTCTCTCTCTCCCTCTCTCTCTCTCTCTCTCTCTCTCTCTCTCTCCTTCGTTTTCTATACTTCTGTCTCTAAGCTCTTTGGCCCAAAACAAGAGGCTTGATTAAGCCGTGAATGGTGTATTCATCAAGCCTCCTCCCTCAGCAGCTCCTATTAAACGCCTTTCTCGTCCTTCGTCTCGCGTAATTAAATATTTCGTCAAAATCTGTTTCTCGCAGACACTTTGATTGATGCGTCTGTGAGCTAGCAGGCACTGAAAAGAAAGAGAAAATACCAAGCTGGGTAAGAAAAAAAAAAACAGAAAAAGAAAACAGAAATATGAAATAACCACCAAAATCCGTGGCACATTCAGAGTCGTCAGGGTTCGAAACATATATTTATGTGGAGAAAATGACTGTTGTTCTTAAAGGATGTTATTTTTCCGTATGTTTCTTCGGAGAGCTGGTGGAGAGCGTACTTAAACCCAACTGAAAGACAGGAATGATTGTGTGCGCGGCTGAGGAACTGGGCTTTTTTTTTCGGCAGCGATCGGATTGGGCACGCACCTGGCGGCATTTTGTAGGTTAATAAGTTATTGTGAGTGTTTTGTCTTGGTGAATGTGCGGTGCTTGATTATGGCAGCCGAGTGAAAGCCTGTTCTTAAAAGGAGGCCCTCCTCCCTCTTCAGGAGTAGTACGAATGTCAAATGATAGATTAGCATTTCTTCCAGAAACATCTGGTGTGAAAAATCTGATGTATTTTTGTCTTAAATATCACATGTAGTGCAAAACTATGCAGGAAAAATTGGAATTAATGAGCACTATGAGGTGCTTGTCTGAAATGTTGCACTGTTTTGTGACATATGAGGTTCTTAATTGAATGTCATGAAATGTATCCTATATCCATATATCTGTGGCTGTATGATTTTATGTAAACGCTGGGGTTTAGAGCAATGGTTTGGGGTAGAGTGATAAAAAATGACTTCCTGGAGGAGTTCCAAGCCCCCTTGTTTAATTCTAAGATGGATATGTTTGGAAATTTCCAGGGGCAGGTGATTTCTATCAAGCACACACACACACACACACACACATACACTGGCATATTTCCTCTCTGTTCACTTCTCCATGCAGCCTTGCAAATGCATCGCTCCCTTCATCCATCCATCTAGTATATTTTCTTATTGATCAGTTCTGTCTAACTGTTCAATATATATAAGCAGTCTGATCGTAGATCATGTCTGTTATAGTGGCAGCTAAATAAAGCCTATGCTTTTCATCATTCACTACAAACACTGGCATTTAGAATCTGTGGATCCAATAAATAAATAAATTAATTAATAAAAACTACTTAGCATTTTCTATGTATTTTTTCCTGTTTGGAATGAAGGGTGTGTTTGTGCAGTGCATGCATGGGAAGTTTTGTCCAGCAATGTTATTACAGACATACATAACTGGTTTTGCTTAAATTGGAGAAGAGCCTCAGGCAGTTCTTCTTTTTTTAACACTCTCTTTAAAACTGCCTCACATGAATTTTGGAATTGCAGTATAATACGGTTTACTTTATATTTTTTATTTAATGCCATGGTTCAGCCAACTTCACCCTCACTCAAACAGAGTCAGTCCGAACAGATATGCTTCTGTAGTTTTGCACTGGAGCTACGAGGATAGTAGGTAACACCACTTTAGAATCATGTAGACTACATACTTACATGCTTTATACAACAGAGTTGCTGGTCTGCCTGGAAGATTCTTGTTTGTAAAGAAGCCTTTTATTTTACCTCACCCAAAAAAGCAGTCTGCATTGAAACACTCTTTATAATGTGTGAATGGGTGGAATAATTCTGCTACAAATACTGTATGTAAAGGTGATGTTTGTGTGACAACACAGAAAATTCAGAAATGTGCAGCTGAGTTTTCATATGTGGATGATACTGACTAGGAAGGGCAAGGTATGTTTTAAAACTGTAAAAAGGTCCCTATTTCTAAAAAAAAAGTTTGTCATGGCCATGGCTAGGTGTTCAGCAAACTCAGATAAAGTTTGAGTTTGAGGCTGAAGGACAAAAGTATGACTTTTATTATATAATGTAGGTAACAGGATGTCATACGATGGTAAGTGTGTTAGCACTATACAACACACTGCGTACTTAGGCAGGTGTGTTTATTTGACAGCTTTTTATGGTTTGAGGCAAATGTAAGATGTGTCCGACATGCCGCTCTTTTGATGCTAAAACGTTGAATATAAACTTCAATTACTTGTTAGCTACATTAGCCTTAGAGCTGCAGTGCAAAATAAAAGTGGCAGACTTCAGACCCCAGCCGTGGTATTGGACGATCCCCTCATTTTTGGGGTAAAGGGGAAATTGTTAGATTTTTGGCTGAAACATCGCTTTAAGCTGGTTCTGTGCTCTCTGATAACTTCTTTGATCTCTTTTTTAATTTACTCTCTCTCTCTCTCAGACCTACAATGACCCAGTGGAGAGCAAAAATGTCCAGTCCAGCCAACCCTCGTCACACATGATGCCCCCCAACCCTCCGCTGTACAGTGTGCCCCCCCAGCCCTCCTCCCCGTACCTGGGGCCGAGTCCCTTCCCCCTCTCTGACCTGCAGAGCTACGCGGCCGGGGCGCCTCGGCACGCACTGCCCCGCTCGGCCATGCTGCCCACCCTCAGCGCCTCACCCCCCGCCTCCTTCCAGATCAGCCCCCCCCTCCACCAGCAGCTCTCCCTGCACCAGGGCTCCCTCCTTAACCAGCCAATCCGCATGCAGCAGGTCCAGTCACAGCCAATCATCTCCCACCAGATGGGCCTCCAGGCCTCCCTCCACTCCCCACCCCCAGGACAACAGGTTAGTTGGGGGTACATTGTTTGTTTGTTTCATTAAGGATCAGAATTATACGATATATATCTCAGTAGATGTTTAAGATTTGCTTTATATAAATAAATTGTAACATTTACTTCAGGAAAAGAGAATGCAGTGTTCATTTTGCACAACTGTATTTTAAGGCCCTTGATGAACAATTGACAATACGTTTACACTTTCTGTATCTTTAGTGAACACAAATATATATGTGCAGTATGTGCAAATAAATATAACCTCAGAGGTATAACAATGGTCCCAAACACATCTATATTATAGTAATCATTTTAGTCCCCTGTGGGAAGGTACATATGAGTCCCTGTAAAAAACTAACAATTTTAGAAGTGTACACTCCTTACCCTTAATAAATTGGATAACAACAACATCACACTGTGTCAAAAGTTCCACGCATTAGATTAGATTACTCTGAATTAAATCTTGTTATATTAAGTCACATAAAGACAGGGATTTCTGGAACGTTACCATTTTGGAGATAATAGGTGTTTGTTGAGTTCTGAATAAATGTTCATTTACAACTTTGGTGAAATTGAGAGTAGAAATGTGGTGAACTCTTCTCTCTAATCCTCCTAATTACTATGTGTACCCTGTTTCCAGTTGATTAGTGGAGTGACTGTTCTGGTTAATGTGTTTGAGGAAGTCAGCTGTGCAGAAGTAGAGTGCTTTAAAACAGCTCTGTGGTAGAAGACCAGTATTTTTGAATGTAGTAAAGCTATGTGTGTTATTTGGTTTTAGAAACTAAGGAATGCACTTTCTTGGAGTTGTGTAGGTCCAAACCTTTGACGGATACTGTAATGGCACTCAGGTTTACTGGATCTCCATGGATGTGGTGCAGTTTGTACTGTAACTGGGCAGAAGGAATGTGTTTTTGATTCTAAAAGTGCTACTAAGCTCTGAGCCACCACCTCCTACCATTTAAAGTGAAGAAACACAAAGCTCTCCTATAATGAGTGTTTACAGTGGGTTTATTGTAATGAAGTGTGATGTTTGTTGACTATAGAGAGGGGGGGTTGAGGTGGGTTCCGTTGGTGTGTTGTTTTGCGAGATGGAGGTGTGTATGGAGGTGTCATCTGATTCAGCAGAGAGCTGCTACGTGTGAAGCTGAGTGAAAGCGTCTGATTTTAGAAACTGGCTCTTTCTGCTTAGCACCTCTCTGCAAAGTCGTAAAAGTAAAAAAAAAATTATTCAAATCTCACACACACACACACACACATCAACAACAAAAAAAACATTTAAGATGGAGGGAGGCTTTAGTTTGAAATTGTCTGAGTGTAGCCCCCTCTCTTCTTCTGTCTTGTCTTTTTAAATTGCTCATCACTGTAGAATTTGATGAAAAAAAATCAATATTTTGAATTACTGCGGAGGGAGCAATAAATGAGTGTTTCTCTCTCTCTCTCTCTCTCTCTCTCTCTCTCTCTTGTCCACAGGGCTTCTCTCACTTACCGTCAGAGTATCAGAAGACCGTGGGGGGCTCTCAGTCTCCTGGGGCTCCGAACCCAGTGGGACAGAACCCTGACTGGGACAGTGAGTACTGCAATCGGGAGTGTGGAGGAAACCACTGCAGGTGTGTGTGTGTGTTTGTGTGTGTGCATGTGTTTTAAAAGACACTTCTCTTCCAGTCAGTCCTGTCAAACGCTGTTCCACTGTCAGTGATTTACTAATTATATTTGATGATTCAATTAACCCTTTGCTGACACAAACCATCCAACCAGTAAAGACTGTGTTCGCACAAAGCTGTGCCCCGTGAAAGGCACTCGGAATGTGCTCAGCATGGTATTTCCAACACTAAAGAAAGTCTGTTCTAAACTGATAGTAAATGGTCTGTGTACTTTTTGGTAATTCTTTTTTCATTTTAAAAACAGATATTAAAAAATAATGAAAAAAGAATGGTTATTTTATTTTAATTTCAAACTCTAAACCGATATAATGTAAAATTGAGCAATTTTTCATTTTTTTCTTTGAAATGAAAACCTAAATATGTAAAGAATAAGGAACAGAAAAACAGTCCGTCTTTATTTTTCTCGAATCGAGGTTTAACACCGTCGTCAAGGTAACTAAAGGCGCGTAAATACAAAGCGCTCTTTTTGATTTTTTTACGCTTGCTCTTGTAAGTTTACTGTTTTCAGAGCTGTTAGTTAGCAGGAAATTGTAAACATGGCATCTACAGCCATCTCTGCTGCTATTTCACATTGTTATTGTTTTAATATCTGTTTTTAAAATGAAAATAGAATGACCAAAATGTACACAGACCGTACACACTGTGACATTTAGAAAGTTCTTAGTTAGAATGAATGCGATTAGATTTTTTTTTTTGTTTTTTTTTTCTTTGTGTGGCATATGCTTAAAATTTAAGTCAACTCTAATTACAAGTTGTTAAATTGAAGATTTTATTGTATGATTTAAACGTTTCTACTCCCCTAATCAAAGGCTTTTTAATGTCGTGTGTTTATCACGATTGACTTAAATACAACAGATGTATAACATATATCACTCTGAACAAAATGTTTCAGAATGCATTAATATTTTATTCACCCTCTGTTTGATTTTTGCAGCAGTATGAACTCACTGACCAATCACTCCGTTCTCTGTGGTTGGCATGGCAACAAACAGAATGACCGATTAGTGGTGTTCCAGCAATTGTAACTTTAACAAATGTCAGAATGATTAGTTTGGCCTCTGCTTTGTCATGTGCTCTTAGCTTCACCAAAAGCAGCTCAGACTGAAAGAGCTTTTAAAGTTCAGCGTGTGAATGAGGTGCTGCGGTTGTACATCCTCCTTTTGCTTTCCTAAAATGGAAAATAGCCTGATCAGTGTCACCACTTCTCCAAAGGATAGCAAAGTATTTATTTGCGCACTTGAGGATATTCTTCGCATCTGGTTGATTTTGTTATGACATGTACAATGTGGCAGCATCTTATAGGGCAGCTACACCCCCTAGCTTCAGGTAATTTACCTCTGGTTGAACTGGTTGATAAATGTGGAGGTGCCCTTAAGAGTTAGGGAGGAGGAGGTGGAGCTGAGGGCTGGAGGCTCCAGTGGTCCAATGGGCTGCTTATAAATTGAGCACAAAATCCTAGACTCATATCCTCTGGCAGGTGCAGTTTGAGTGGAGCATCATCATTGGGTGGGGACAGGGTGCAGGAACACTGGCGCCTACAGCATTTTGTCCATATGGGTTTCCTCTGCTAGCTCAAGTTTGTGTGAGTGTGTGTCGCCCTGCAAAAAGGACTGGTGCCCCCTCCAGGGTGTGTTCCATGTGTGTGTGACCATGAACTGGATACGCGGTTACAAACAATCAATGAATGAATGATAATCCTTTCACATTGTGAAGACATGCACAGTAAACACAGCCTTCATAACGGAATCACTTAAACACATTTTATTTCATTTTTTAAATTATTTTAATTTTTAAGTATTCTCTGTGAAAGCATATACATTCTTCATTATTGAATACGTTTTTGAAACTGAATCCAGTTTAATTGGTTTAGCCCTTTTTTAAAAACCTCTTTGCTCAGTTCACCATGACTTTAGCCATTAAACGACATGATTAGTCCTGTAATCAGTAGTGACAGCTTGCTATCAGATGCTATTTCAGTTGTAGCTGTCATTTCTTATCACAACGTCAGCACTCTTCAGTGATCTCCTCTTCTAACTGAACAGTCCAAGCGAAGAAGGAGAACGAAGAGGGGAAGAGCTCCTACTTGTTAAGAGGGATTCATTTCTTTCTTCTCTGTGGGCTAGCCTGCACGCTAGCACCTAACTGGCCTGTTATTTTCACACTGGGTGGATTTGTGGAGCTTAGTCTTTTCCACTCCTGAAAATGAGCTGTTTCCACCGTAAGTGGCCTGTTTACTTTTCTGGCCTAGTTTTGCTGGAAGCATTTGTTGATTTGCTGCCATTTAGGTAGTTTTCCCAACAAGCTTCAAAAGGCTGCTTAGTGGACTGCCATCACGACACTTTTTCTAGCCTCATGGGCTGTGTATGAATGTACATTTAGTTTAATATTTTTTTATGAATGAGCCTGATTGTCCCAACAAAGTGTGAGGCCACATATTGTATTCTATTTCACAAAGAGAATTTTGGTTTTGCAGCAGGTAGTGTCGCAGTCACACAGCTCCAGGGACCTGGAGGTTGTGGGTTCGGTTCCCGCTCCGGGTGATTGTCTGTGAGGAGTGTGGTGTGTTCTCCCCGTGTCCGCATGGGTTTCCTCCGGGTGCTCCGGTTTCCTCCCACAGTCCAAAAACACACGTAGGTAGGAGGATTGGCGACTCAAAAGTGTCCGTAGGTGTGAGTGTGTTGCCCTGTGAAGGACTGGCGCCCCCTCCAGGGTGTATTCCCGCCTTGCGCCCAATGATTCCAGGTAGGCTCTGGACCCACCGCGACCCTGAACTGGATAAGCGCTTACAGATAATGAATGAATGAATTTTGGTTTTCAACTGCACTGCACGTACTGAAACATTACTTAAATCATCTAAACGAAGATTTCACTGTGGATGTTCTTAAATATGTTACACCATGTCCATAAAGGAATCCTGCAGCGAGAATGTCATGAGATATTTATTTATTTTATTTAACCAGGATCGTCATTAAGAACATCCTCTAATTTACAATGGCACACCTGGCGAAAGGCAGAACATCTTGAAAACACACACAAACTCAGGTACTATACAAAATGTAAAGAAAGTGACAGCAAGAAAGAGGACAGAGAACATTTAGAAAATACAAAACACTAAGGTCATGATTCAGAATGTCATTTATTCTGATATAGTTTTGGAATTGAGACTGTGTTATATCAATATTATGATATAAATTTACCTTCATATCGGCCAATCCTGCAAGCACCCAGCACCTGTGTGTGTGTGTGTATGTGTGCGCCCTTCGAAAGGCCAAATCACTGCAGTTCCTATGAGACAATTCCCCTGGCAGTGCAGTGATTGTGCTGCTGGCTTTAACTCTGTCTGTCACCAAAGCCATCTCACTGACACCTCACTGCCCAGTAAACATTCCCACTTTTCAGCCACTACCTGAGAGAGAGAAGGCACCAGTCCCAGAATACACTGCTCATGTAGTTAGTGTGTGTCTGCTGGAGGAAGATGTCAGGTTTGAATCAGCAGAGTGCTGTGTGGTTATTATATGCAGCCAGGACTCAGGATGTCAGAACGCTGAACACTGAGAGCTGAACACCGAACACTGATAGTTGAAAACTGAGCACTGAGCTGGAAGTGGCAGTTCATCCTCATTTGTGGCATTTTGTTGCCCTTTCTTTGGTGTAGCGTAGTGTGTATCGCCGCTGTCTTCGGCAGTGGGGCCTAGGGTTCATTCTTTGCTCAGGTAGTCACACCTTGCTTTACCAAGATCCATGAGCAAGTTACATCTGTTGCTCTGAACGTCTGAGCGTCTGCTAAATGCCTTAAAGGTAAATGGTCAGTGCCCTGTGTATGACTGAGTGACTGGAAGAGAACTTTTAAAAGTCAAGTGAAAAAATAAGTGACGTACACACATTAAAACACAATGCATATTTTTTTTATTATTTAATATTTGTTCTTGAGTGCTTACTCAGCTTATGTGATGAAATATTGTTGTGTAAACTTGATTTGAAACTCATAAGGGGTTAAAATATTGAGACTAGTAATGTTCATCATGGTTTGATTTTTTTTTTAAATAAAAATGGACCCCCCCAGGTCCATTCTGTATTCTGACAGTTATTGTGGTGTTATGAATACAGCTTACAGCTCCCAGGGTTAATTTCTCCTGTGTCTGTGTTGATTTTGCAGTGGCAGCCTGATAGGCAGGGACAAGACACTCTACCTCACTTGAAGTGAATGGAGGAGGAAGAAGACAAAAAAGTGATGAAACAACACCAGGGAGTACCCTACACCTCTCCACCCTTCCCCGACACCCTCCGTTTTTCCTCAGTGTCATTTTTCATTCGTTTTTAGAAGGATGTGTGCGCGTATTCTGAAGACTACTAGTGATCCTTTCATTTTTTTGCCAAGCACTTAAAATGTATAGGCCTCCCACTGGAGACCTTCCAGAGCACTCATTCTTTCTCTGAATAAAGAAATAAAAAGACAAAAAAAGAGATATATAAAAGGAAAAAAGAAAACAAACAAACAAACAAACTACCGTAAAACTGGCCCTCAGGGCGAATGAGCTTTAACTAAAACAGAGGACCGCAGTCCTCCTCTCGGTTACTTTTTCATGCTCTCGTTTTATGTTTTTATTTATTTCTTGCTTGCTACATTGCTTTTTTTGCCAATAACAGGTCCTGTACTGTAGAGAAATCCTCTTCTGATGAAGTCATCAAAGGCCGACAGCTTACTGTAGGTCCACCTGATGCTCTGTGAATTTTGAGAAGATATTAGTAAGGACAGAAAAGAGAAAAAAAAACAGAAAACAAGTGAATAGATAAATGAATTTAACGACTTCTTTTTGTAATTTTAAAGGCCTCCATGGGTCTTTAATGATCTGTCACAGTGTGATTGTAAATATCACTTTTTTGGGATCAAATTGGGAAAAATGAAGTCCAGATATTTTTTTCTTCTTTAATATGACTTATAATTCATTAATTTGTATTTTAAATGGTATCTTGTGTGTGTGCCGGTATGTGACTGAGCGCAAGTGTGTGTGTGTGCGTGTGCGTGTGCGAGTGAGTGCATGTGTGAGTGTGCATTGTACATTTGATCAGCCTGTGCAGGTGATATCAGAGGAGTGTTTCACACAAACACAATCTTGCATTAAATCTGTGCTCACTGGTGGGATTTATGAATAAAGACGAATGGTGAACACCATCACTGAGAGCGTGACCTGGCTCTCCATTCAGGCTCCACACGTTGGGGGTCTGCTCATCATTTATTCTGACACTTGGACTGTCCAGGCCTGGGTCTGTAAGAGGCTTGTTTTCAGAGCCAAATTCTCTAGCGATGGATTGGCTGTTGTGTGTCTCAGGTTGTTTCAGATGGACGAAAACGGGGAAGAGCTTTTATGTGAATTGGAGCCCAGATTTAAACTTAAGGTCTGGATTTTAAATGGCCTGGTGTAAGCCTGGTCTGACGGAGGAATCTGCACCAGTCCGACATTTAGAGGCGAAATAAAATACGCTCAATGTGAGATATTACAGCACACATTAAAACAACAGTGGGTCTATAGTTTTCTAGTAGCTTTGCTAGGTGTTATATTGTGTTGATCTCATCCTTAAGTTTTGTGAAAAAAAATACATTTGATCATTTAGTCAAACTTTTCTTTCTTTCACTGTAGCATAATATTTTAGTTTGGGGAAAACAGAATAACTTTTAAG
Organism: Hoplias malabaricus; assembly: GCF_029633855.1. Lineage (NCBI taxonomy): Eukaryota > Metazoa > Chordata > Actinopteri > Characiformes > Erythrinidae > Hoplias > Hoplias malabaricus. The sequence goes on along the minus strand of NC_089802.1, from coordinate 45,454,763 downwards.
ACATTTAATTTGTGTACAAACCTGCCAATTGTAGTTATTTTATTTGTAAAGCCAGTAATGATAATTATTTTAAATTGTTACCAACTTATCTTTTTTTATTATTTTATTTTATTTTATTTTTTGTTTGTTTTTTTTGTTGTTTTTTTTTTTGTTTTTTTTGCAAGTTGCCCATCAGTTATTTAATTGTTAAACAGGTTTCTATTTATGAACAAAATGAGATCATTTTTTTTTGCTTATAAACTACATTATTTGGAATTTTGCATTTGTTTGTTTTGTTTTGGCTTTTTACTTTTTTTGGTTTGATGTTGATGAAATGATTTGCTTTTTGCTTTTTATTTTCTTTATTTTATTTTATTTTATTTTTTTCGGATGCTGGCCGTTTTCTTTCCTTGCCAGCCAGGTCATTTTGTGTCACTATGACTTTTTGTTTCATTTGTCAGTAATAAAAAAGATGTTAAAAGTGAAGTGAATGGTCTTTTCTTTCTTTGGGGGGGGGGTGCACTGGTGCAGTTACAGATGACAATACATTTTGTGGAAATTCATAATGATTTCTCATTGACACCAGAGCAGGGAGCTGAAGAAAACACTTGTGAGTCTAAAAAGATGTAACTCTTGTAACTGCTTTCTTGCAGTGTATGAAGAAGCCAGAGAGTGAGCAGTGCAAGGCCTGAACTGCAAATAAAAAACTTCATCCTGTTCATTTAAATCAGTCTAAATTTACTGAATGAACCAGGTCTTACTCTCAGACTGATTTAACCTATTTCTAGATAGTTATTTATGTTTTAAATAATATATACCTTGAGGTGTTCCAGTCGTAGACAGTTTTTAAAGCATTATTTCTCCGATTACCTCCCAAATGGAATCAGATACATTCAGTGGATTAAAGGATGTAAGCAAAACAAAAATAGGTAAATCATTTAAAACTATTTAATTTCTCTAATATTTTTCAGTGTGAGAGTAGAGTAAGAATGAGTTGTCATTTTCTTGCCGTGTGTATTCTCTGTTCCATATAGAGACATTGCTCCTGTGATCAGAGCAGTTTTGAGGTTCTGTAGGTAGTTTAGTGGTGCAGAATTAAAAGCTACAGTAGGTTTTCCATGCACCCCATTTTCCCCCAGACCCCATTCAATGTTTTATTCATACTGCAGCAGTCACCTCGGCTAGTATTGAATTGGCAAATAGATCATTATTGAGCAATCAGAAAACCTGAAGCACCATTTTGTGCTATGACACACATTATGTGGAAACCTCAGTCATACATTCTTAATGAAACACAAGATAATGGGGTGGAGGGTGTGGGGGGTTGTGGGTGTCAGAGATGCCTTGTGTATGTTGTATGCATTTTATTTCTGCTATTTCTCTTACATACCACTCTCACTGGCACACAGTGCTCTTAAATACAGTACACTTTCTCATACAGACGTTTGACATGCTCTACTTGTGCATAAAAAGCAGTGTATGTGAGTTTACTAAATTTGAAAAAGTATTGTACATAGAGTGCCTATCCAAATCACGGGACTCATTCAAACGCAGTGTTCTTTCAGTACTCAACTATTATATGTGAGGGAGTAGTGTGTGTGAAAGTGCTGTCTAACTCTCACATGCAGCACTCTTTCAAACTACAGTGGTCTCTATAAAAGAAATAAAGACATATAGTAGATTAATTAAACTGGTGAGCGTTTATGATGAAGTTTCTGTTGTCATGGTGTCATCTTTGATCAGTGATAGATCTCCAGTTTACATTTACACTAAACCTGTCATAACAGCAAGAAAGCTTCAACACAATACTTTGTCATTTTGTCACAATTTACCCAAACCTTTACATTTGCAAAACAATTCAGTTCAATTTCTAGATCTTTTAAGAGTTTTTAGATCAAATGTTCAGACATTTTGAAAGGTTTTAACAAATTATTCTTAATGAGCAATTTTATTTTAAGGAAGTGTTGTAGAATTTAATGCTCTAATGCTGCCATGGCATTTTTGCAAAATGTTGCCAAAATTATTTTACTTTTTTCTGTTTAAGTTACATACTTCTGGAACAGACATCAACTAATGTGACATTGTTTTAACATTTTACACCAACATTTTAAACTCTGGACAATAAAAACTTAACACAGGAAACTCTTAAAGATCAAAAGTCCCCACATTTTCTTTTTTAAAAACTTTTTTTTTACTTCATCAGAGAAACTATTAAGATTAAGTGCACCTTTTTTTAAAATTACAATCTTCAACAGCATTTGATGTGGCCAGTGAATGGAAAAAGCGTGATGAGATCTGATGGTAGTGTGATGAACAGTAGCTGGACATATGGACAGAAGATCTGCAGAGAAGAGACAGTTGGTGACTTTCTTTGATGGAAACTTTCCACATGTGTGGTATCTAAACTTTTGCGGCGTAACGTGCAACAGACTGTATCTCAATGAATCTCTCTCTCTCTCTCTCTCTCTCTCTCTCTCCCTGTCCATTTCATCCCTCTTTGATGTGGCCGTGTAACGTATGGGCTCTGGTTTCCATGTCAACATTTTTAGCTAACGAGACCACATATGTAACTGTTCTGGTAGTCTTTAAAAGACAGACTCAGCTTGAGTCAAAGTCCTTGTCCTGCATATCTCTCTCTCTCTCTCTCTCTCTCTCTCTCTCTCTCTCAGTTCCAGATAGCTTTATTGGCACAAACTGCAAACTACAGCTTTTGCCAAAGCAATGCAGAGTGCATAACAAAGAAAATTAATTTAAAAAATAATAAATACGCAAACACACATACAGAAATTATATACATTACATATGTAGAATTATGCATCACAAAATAATTCACCTCTTTATTCTCTCCCTCTCTCTCTCTCTCTCTCTCTCTCTCTCTCTCTCTCCCCCTCTCTCTAACAATAGCCCAGTCTCAGAGAGGGGAGAGAAAGAGAGAGAGAGAATGAGCCCAGGAAACGTGGGCGGATTTGACAAGAAAAGAGTTTGTCTCTGCCTTTTAAAAGAGGTTTCCTTTTCTTTTCTTTTTTTTTCTCAGATTCAGCAAAATGAAAGAAATAAGTTTCAAAAGGGAGAACTTTGCGACCTGCGTGAGGCCTGTGATAACCGTGCGAGGCGCCTGATATTTCTGTTCTGTGAAATTTTGCAGTGAGGAACGTGTGAGCTTGAATCGCTTTCCTTTTCCTCATCTTTTAACTTAATGCCAAAGCTGCTGTGCATTTCTGCCTTTTGTTTGTGAGCAACACTCTCTGTGAGGATAAATGCTGTAGAAATCATTTAAGCCTCGATCACAATGAAGAGACCTCATTCAGTGTTTAGGTTGAGAGAACATTAAAAAAAAAAACATTATAAATAAACATTAAAATAAAGTGTCCAAGTAGAATCTGTTCAAGACAAGACCTAGATAATCTGTGGAGCTTCTTTATACAATAAATCAACACCTGCCTTTTGTGGGCATTGAATCATTCTATTATTCATCTTAGGAAATCAAATCCAGTAATTGTATTCTCATGGCACCTTTACACAGATGTATGAGTCAAAAATTTGGGAGCACAGGCCCTGCATAGCACATAGCACTGCAAAACACAAAATCATATAAATCATATAAATAAGATAATACACAATAAGTAAACTGTGTGAATGGTCTGATCCACTGCTCCCATACATAAGCTATATTTTCAGTAGTAAACAAATAAACACAAAATTGCTGCCAAACACTTAAGAGGGAGATCATAAAATGGCTGCCATACTCTGCACCATATTGAGTTCTCCAAAAATGAGTACAAACATATTGCTAAAAAGAGCCCACCAGATATTTGTAATATTTCTAGGTTTATTTTAGTTATCACTTCTGGTGCTGTTTCACTAAATCCATGAGAACTGAACATTAAGAGCTCTTACAGAAACAGTTATGGGAGAAGGTTACACATGAAAAAATCCTGTTTTTAGCCTTTTGGTTAGGTTTAGAGGCAGTGGTATGTTATAGTTATAGTTAGAGCTAAAGTTAAGTTACAAATTGTAGTTATGGATACGTTTAGAAACAGAATCAGAATCTGGGAATCAGAATGCTGATTTTTAACAGTGAGTAGATGTCAGAAACTTAAAGGGGCTAACAATATTTTGTATACATTTTGTACACTAATACAAGACCTGGGAATTGTCTTGTAGTCATTCATTCATTCATTCATTGTCTGTGACCACGTGTCCACGTGTAATCACGTGAACCCACAGTTCAGGGTCGCGGTGGGTCCGGAGCCTACCCGGATTCACAGGCTGAAAGGGAACACACCCTGGAAGGGGTCGTCTTGTAGTCAAATATGTCCAAATTCTGATGTTACCTTTTTTTCCACAACTGAATCAATGTAAATCATCTTACAGCTTGTGTTTTTCCTCCTAAAAAGTTTCTATAAAATTTGTAAGAAACAGGCCTTTGAATTTGAGGTCACAGCTGCCACTAAAATGATATGTTTATATGATAAAAAGGGCAACAATAAGATACATGAGTTCTCATAGTGCTCACACCTGTATTTGCTCCACACAGTAATTGGGACACAGTAGGTGTTCAGATTGTGCTGTAGATAATGCTGTAAACACACAGGAATATGGTGGCAGGAAGTATGTGTATGTGTGTGTGTGTGTATGTATGTGTGTGTGTGTTTGTGTATGTGTGTGTGTATGTGTGTGTGCATATGCGTGTGTGTGTTCTTTCAAAAAGAAAACTGCCTCTTAGTTCATTAACTTTTTTTTGTTTGTTTGTTTCTTTGTACATCATCTCTAGCTCTAGAGTGGCAATGTTGGAACTGAAATAACAGCCTTGTTCCTGGGCCTCAACACATTTCTGAACTCATATCAGAAGTATGAGTCAAACCCAGGAAACCACAAAGCTGAGCATAGTTCTCACACTACTGTCTTAAGCGCTGTTTTCGTTTTTTTTTTTTTTTGCTTTTTTATTTTTTGTGCCATGGCAGTTTAGAGGTCATTACAGTTAGTGCTAATACTTAGGAAATCTGAGGCCTAACACCACACATTAAAAGGTGGAGGGGAGTAACCACAGGTCCTGCAGTCAGAGTTTTGCTTGCAGACACATAATTGAAAGGCCAGGATACATTCTGTACACTAAAGCTGGCATTGAATATGAATATATTCATTTATTCAGAGAAACCTACAGATCGGTCCAGGAGATTAAACAAGAGTTAGTCCAGAGGCCTAACAGACCCACACTGACAGATTGATTGCTTTATTTATAGCACTATGTGTTGTCAGTGGTCATTGGTACCAGTGTATGAAGATTAGTAAGGCTTTTGGCAGACGATTTTATCCAGAGCAGCTAACAGAGGGAAGCTAAAACAGTGTTAGGAATCTAGCAGCTAATGTGACATTTGATCAACATTAAAGTAATCCAACAATGAAGCCAAATGTTAAACACACACACACACACACACACACACACACACACACACACACACACACACACACACACACACATACTCACACTGAACAATCACTGGATTAGGAACACCTACCTTGTATTTACACTCATTGTCCCTTTTATCAGCTCCACTGACCATACAGGAGCTCACTGCAGTTCTACAATTACAGACTGTTGCTCACCTGTTTCTCTGCATACTTTCTTATCCACATTTAACCCTGCTTTTTTTTTGGAGTTGGAACATTCTCATCGCTGCAGTGACACTGACGTGTTGGTGGTGTCTTAGAGTGTGATTTTGCTGGTACTAGTGGATCAGACACAGCAGGGAAGCAAGTGTTTTTAAACGCCTCAATGTCACTGCAGGACCACCCCAAAATATTCAGTCAACAGTGTCATGTGTCCACTGATGCATTACTAGGGGACAATCAACACAAACTGGGCCACAACAGGTGAGATACTGTCACCGACTTTACAGCTATAAGGTGGACCAACAAGAGAGGTGTGTCTAATAGAGTTTAAAAACATGAGCAGCACTGCTGTGTCTGATCCACCTGTACCCGCACAACACACACTAACACACCACCACCACCACCACCACATCAGTGTCACTGCACTGCTATAAAAGATTCACAAATCATAACTGCTCTGTGGTGGTCCTGTTGGGGTCCTGACCATTGAAGAACAGGGTTAAATGGGAAAACAAAGTATGTATAACAACAGATGGACTACTGTCTGCAATTGTAGAACTTTAAATTGCTCCTGAATAATCATTGGAGCTAAGAGAATGGACAGTAAGTGTAGAAACAAGATGGTGGTCATTACGTTATGGATGATCAGTGTATATGTTTGTTTTTACCTGACATTAACTTAGTTTCTGTTACTTTTTTGTTTTATTTGAATCCTGCTGAAGTTATGACATTTCTTTTACTGCCTGGGGAAATTTTACTCAGATATTTGTCCTGTACAAATTAATCAATCAAATTCCTTATTACAAATTATAATGTAAATTCCCAGAGCTCCTCTAGTGCATGAAGTCCTCAGGAGCTCTCAAATGTGAAAATGATGGGGGTAAAATTAGTCCTGAAATGAAGCTCTGCGGGAGAATTACCCACAATGAATTAAGAGAGTTAATTGTTCACTGTTGTTATTTGCTTTAGTTCCACGTAAATAAACACACTCCAGTTTCTTATCTCTCAGAATGTAACATTTTCATATGTATTGTCCTGAGTTAAATTTTAATTTCCAAACAAGTTGGGATGCGGAGCAAAATAGCAATAAAACAGAAAGCAATTATGTGAAAAACATTTAAATCCTATATTTAATTAAAAATAGAACACTTTTAAAAAATATTCATTTGTTTTGTTTTTTGAAAAATATTTTGAATTTGATACCAGCAACTTCTTCCAAAATTGGAAAAATTTGTGTAATGCTAGAAATAATGTTATGAAGTTAACTGGCAATAGGTCATAATTGGGTTTAAAAAGAGTGTCTTTCAAAAGGCAGGGGTTCATTACGCTGTGATAGACTGCACAGGCTAACAGTAAAATAATTGAAGGATAAAATTTCTCAACCTAAAAAAGTAAAGAACATGAGCATTTCATTATGTACATCTCATAATATAATTAAAGGTTTTAGAGAATCCAGGGAAATCTCTATATGTAATGGCAATGGCCAAAACCAGTAGTAGCTGGCTGTGGTTTGGTATGAGGGGGCATTTGTTCATGTTTGTGAAGGTACCGTTAATGCTAAACAATATACACAGGATTTGAAGCAACATGCTGCTATCCAGACAACGTCTTTTTTGGGAAAAGCCTTGTTATTTCAGTAGGACATGACCAATTCACATTCTGCATGGATTACAACAGCATGCTCCTTAGCAAAAGAGTCTGGGAGCTAAACTAGTCCAGACAATTCACCCACAAAAAAAAACTTTTGTATTATGAAAAACACTATAACTCAGACCCTGAGCAGTTGAGGAGCTCAAATCCTATAAACACAAAGCATTAGTAATTGTACATAATTCAGTTTTCATGCACAATCCATGTCCCTTTATATACTATACTGCTAGTAATCTGAGAAATAATACACTTCAAACTGAAATTAAGCCATCCTACACCAAGGTTCCTGATTAAAGATTCAACAGAAAATACAAAATATGAATTTTACCAAAAGCAGCGGCTGCCAAAAAAAAAACATTAAATATTTAGATATTCTGATTTACATGAAGTACAAAAATAATAAACTTACAGAGATGTTTACTAAATGTTCTGTAGAGAAGAACTTATATTTTTATTTTCTCTGAATTTTTACAATCAAAACAAATAATAAATTAATAAGACAAACATTTCTAAATTATTACAGTGATACATCTTAGAACACAGAACACACACAGAAAAACCAGACATTCTGTATTCTTTAAGATCTCTTTAATAATAATGAGATCAGAAGGAAAGGACTAAAGGAAGGACTAAAATTGTGCTTTATTCTCCTATTGCTCAGATATATCTTCTGAGAAAAAAATCCAGTATCTTACACATCTCTCAAGTCTCACACTGGGCTGTGATTTGCTGAGATTATAACACTAATGGTTATTTGTGACTAAACTTTCATTTCTCCTGTATCTCATATCCATGTTATTGTCTAATCCTGTGGAGAATCACTGTTACGTCCAGAGCCAACAACGAGCAACATTTGAGCATTTAATATTTTCCTCTGGGAAATCTGAACTCAGGATAAGCCTGAGAGAGTGGTACACAAAATATCCTTAGAGAGGCTGTATATTAAACATGTAACTCCTGTTTTCCTACTGTGTGAACACACACCTGTTGCCTTCTGCTTATAACCCACAATCAAGTAACAAAAAAGGATTTAAGGTGAAGGGTTGCGATTGGCAGAGTATTTTACAGAACTCTCTTAAAAAGAGATGCCATAAAGAGTTCTTCAGTGGTGTCATAAAAGACCATTGCCCTAAACAAACATTCAGGGTAGTGTTCATTAGAGACATCTATTGGAAATGACACTCTGGTTCATGCACGGGATTCAGGAAACATGCAAAAGGAAGGTATTGCTTTTTTTATTCTATAATCAATTAATTGGATTTTAGAAAGATCTGATTTTCAGTCAGTTGACATTAAGCCGAACACAATGTAGAGAAGTGTAAACTGTTTCTAATCACAGCATGAACTAATATTATGCCAAACATTGTGTAATTCCAGCTTTTAGAACATAATGAAATCAATAAATCAATGAAAACCTACAGATTTACACACACACACACACACACACACACACACACACACATACACACACACACAAATCATTGGAATATCTAGTCTGCATAATTTATTTATTTTGGCAGTTTATGCAAATTAGCAATGTAATCGTAGTGGTAAATGTAGTAGTAAAGTTTATTATTTTAGTTGTTTGTGCCATTGTGAGTCCCACTATGGCTTGATTACTTCCAATTAAAGTTCTATTACCCATCAGCAGATGATCAGCAGCATTTTGTGTCAATTTCCCTCAAATACATGTTTCCTTTTCCAGACTGTTCCTTATCAAACTAAGAGAAGTGATCAGGGTAAAGGACTGAGCTGAAGTTAAACTGACCAACTGACAACAATATCTTAATTCATTCATTGTCTGTAACTGCTTATCTAGTTCATGGTCGCGGTGGGTCCGGAGCCTCCCTGGAGTCACTGGGCAGAATCACACCTTGGAGGGGGTGACAGTCCTTCACAGGGCGACACACACTCAGACCTATGGACACCTACCAGCATGTGTTTTTGGAACTGTGGGAGGAAACTGGTGCACCTGGAGGAAACCCACGCGGCCACAGGGAGAAACACACCAAACTCCTCACAAACGGTCAACCAGAGTGGGACTTGAACACACAACCTCTAGGTCCCTGGAGCTGTGTGACTGCGACACTACCTTGCTGCAACACCCACCTGCAATATCAGCCAAAAAAAAAAAAAAAAACATTCAGCTTTTGCAATTAAAGATACTCAGGTACAAGTAGAAGTCAAGCTTCTGAAATAAAACAGTACTTCAGCTTTTCACTTTAACCAAACATTCTCCTACATTTTTCGTCAGCAGTGTAGCATTACAAAGGGCAGAGAAATATTTAGATTTTGTATAATTTTGTATAATGCTTTTAATCCAGA